>NW_021940379.1:3325254-3453870 GCF_001715985.3 Manacus vitellinus
CTCCTGGAGTGCTGTGTCCAGTTCTGGGCTCCTCAGGATGAGACAAGTTTCTGCTGGAAAGGGTCCAGCAGAGGCCACAGAGATGCTGAAGGGACTGGAGCATCTCCCTTAGGAGGAGAGACTGGGGAAGCTGGGCCTGGTTAGTCTGGAGAAGGCTGAGGGGGGATCCCAGCAATCCATATAAATACCTCCAAGGGGTGTCAGAGGATGGTGCCAAACCCTTTCCAGTGGTGCCCAGTGACAGGATGAGGAGCAATGGTCATAAACTGAAACACAAGTTCCACCTCAACATGAGGAAGAACTTCTTTCCATGGACGGTGGCAGAACCCTGGAGCTGCCCAGGGAGGGCGCGGATTCTCCCTCTCTGGAGACATTCCAAACCCACTTGGACATGTTCCTGTGTCACCTGCTCCAGGTGACCCTTCCTTGGCAGGGGGGTTGGACTGGATGACATCCAGATGTTCCTTCCAATCCTAATGACCTTCCCCTATATCACAGTTGCTCCAAGCCCTGTCCAACCTGGCCTTGGACACTTCCAGGGATGGGGCAGCCACAGCCTCTCTGGGCAACCTGTGCCAGGGCCTCCCCACCCTCTGAGTAAGGAACTTCCTCTCAACATCTAACCTAAATCCACCTCTTTCAGTTTTATTCTACCAAGCCCTTTGGTGATAATCTTTAAATACGAGAAAAGAAGGTTTATTATTCAAAAATCCACTTCCAGTGAGCTTCTAGATGCCATTATTTTTTTTCCCTAGGCTGTGAATGGGATATATATAAAAATAATAACCATAGGCTGTAGGAACAAAAAGCTTTTAACCAGAAGATTACATTAAAGAAACCCCAGCAGTACAAACCCCACCAAGGCTTTGGGAAAGCTTTACATAAGAACATACAGGGCCAAGAGCAAGGCAGGCCTTTGCCAAAAAGAGGAACAGACAAAAGTGGCTGAAAATAAAAATGGCCCACAAATCAAATTTACCCCTACAAAGAGTTGGATACAGTCTGCTGATTTCTGCAGAAAGGATCTATTTTTGGAGCAAGTCAGATACAAGAACTGAGTCAAAAAAAATCAGTGTGTAATTGCCACGTGAAGGACACAGTCCTGGCAGCTTTAGGAGTAGGAGCAGGTACCTCACACAGTCCAACTTCTGGATTTGCACTGACACCATGTTTTATTTCAAAATCAGGTCACCTTTTTTTGGAAATCCTTATGCTCCTCAACAAGCTTTAGATGTGCTCTGAACTTTCACACATGGCTTAATAAAAATGTCATTTTTTTCCAATAATAGCTTGCAATTTTAGTCAAAGCAACTGAAAAAATAGAAAAGCCTTGTGAATACAATGTTGGAACAAGATATGGCACACTCCCCACATTTCTCATGCAAGAGATTGCTTGAAGACACCTTCAGAAATATCAGTGGAGTTTGGTTTTAAAAACTTCTGTGTCATCTAAACTCTGTCTATTCGGATTCGCCTTGAACTGCCAAACTATACACATATTTTTGTTAATAATCTTACATTAAAGCATAAGAGCTCCATGCAGTCACTGTAACAGGGTAAAAGCTGCCCCACAGATGATCCAAACCAAGCAAACCCCAACATTTTCCCTTTCTGTCTGTTAAGGACTTGCCAAAAAACAATCCTCCCAAGCACAGATGTTTTAGGGAGTAACGTGGGCCTGACAGAGCTGAGATCTGGTGACTGTGCTGGCAGCTGCACCTGCCACTCCTGCCTTAATTTGGGCAGATCTTGATGAATCATATTCTTAACATGTGATTTGAGATCACTTTTACTGCTTTTGCCTAAATTGTAACCACGTCGGTGGTCTTTAAACGAGGATCTTTGACTCCGCCGGCTACTCCGTGGGTGAAAAGGAGCACTTGGAGAGGTTCTATTAATAAAAGACTTGCCCTCACTGAGCCTTCTGGGTCGTGCCAAAGCAGCATTAAAAGATTTCAATCTATTACTGCAAGATGTCCCACTTACTTCTGTCACCAAGTAACAAGTGGCGGTGCCTCGCTGCAGCTCCGTAATCCCCCGTGGTTTTACACATCACCAGAGAGAGAGGTGCAGAAGGGATTCCTCCCAGGAATGTTAATTTGGGCTTAATTTAACAATCTGCAAAATTTTAGAGTAAAGTTAAAAAAGACAAACTTAATTTCAGGTTGGATGTTAACGCCCACAAGAGGAGTCACAGAATCACAGAATGGTTTGGGTTGGAAGGGACCTTAAAGACCATTTAGTTCCAAACCCCTCTAGTGGATGGGACACCTTCCACTATCCCAGGTTGCTCCAAGCCCCGTCCAACCTGGCCTTGAAGACTTCCAGGGATGGGGCAGCCACAGCTTTTCTGGGCAATCTTTGCCAGGGCCTCCCCACCCTCACAGGGAAGATTTTTTCCTAACATCTAATCTAACCAAACTCTCTGTCAGTCTGAAGTCATTCCCCTTTGTCCTGTCACTCCAGGTCTTGTCAAAAGTCTCTCTTCATCTTTCTTGTAGCTCCCTTCAGGTACTGGAAGGCCACAATTAGGTCACTCCAGAGCCTTCTCTTCTTCAGGCTGAACAATCCCAATTCCCTCAGCCTTTCCTCCCAGCAGAGCTGCTCCAGCCCTCTGATCACCTTGGTGGCCTCCTCTGGCCTCGCTGCTGGACACAGCACTGCAGGTGGTGCCTCACAGGAGCAGAGCAGAGAGGCAGAATCCCCCCCTCGACCTGCTGGCCACACTCCTTTGGATGCAACCCAGGATACAACTGGCTTTCTCATTATAGTTTTCACTTTGTCATTATGATATTCACTTTTTCTACCAGAGACACACAGCACTGTGCAACTACCTGTGACAAGGTTTTCAGGCTGCAGAGACTTGGTTCAACAGGTTCAGCACAGAAATGGAAGGATCCCCAATCCCAGACAGAGGCCATTTCCTGCTTGAGGAGCTCAGGGATGTTACTCAGGGGCTATTTTAGGTAAGATAAAAGATGACTTTTTCAACTCTGTTACCTAATCTTGAATTTAATGTAACCAACATCATCTCTCATTGCTTATTTGGAATTTGGAGGGCTGGTTTTTAGGCGTTTGAGCTCATTTAAATAGACTTTAAAAGTGTATTTTGAGTGTTCTTTGTACCACGCACTGAAGGATTGTCAGCAGAGTTCACACTTCAGCTTCAGAGCCTTGCACAGAAACATCAGAACCAGATGTTTGCCATTTCCTTTCTCCTCCCAGCTCTGCACAAGCTGCTGCAGGCCAGCCTTTATCTCATCTCCCTCCCCTCCTTGCCCAGCCACGCCACCAGTTCCGTGTTTCCACCCAAAGCCATCGTGCTTTATTTTCAGGAAATGTCAGCAAATTGACCTTTGTAACATAATAGCTGGAGTTACTTCCCTGGTTTCATATTCAGACATAGTTCAATGAGTTCATTGAGGGCTGGGAAACGATCATTAATTACGCCAGCAGCAACTAACTACAATGTTAAGTTTCTTAAATGTAAATGTATTCTAGAAAATTACTCCCCGCTTGATTTGCCTCCTCCTCCCCCTCTCACCACCCCCAGGCATGAATCAGGAGCAGAGCAACGAAATCCCCGGGGACATGCAGATGTATAATAACATTGAGTTTTGTTTTGCTCTCACTTACAAAAATGAGAACTATTATAATAATTGGAGTATTTTCTTTGGGAATACAATGCCTTAATGAAGTACTTTAAACAACTTATTGAGAAAATAAAAACTTACGTGTGGAAACGTCTTTGTTGCATCACAATTAACTTGCAAATCCAAACAGGGGTGAATTCACTCCGTGGTGTTCTCCATCTGTAACATGGAAACACTCCTGTCAGAGCAGAGAGAATATGTATTGGAGAGGCAGGTTCATGTAAATTTTACTGTATAAAAGATGTAACTTTTTACTCCTTGGGGCGCTTGATTTCTGGAAAACTCCATCTTGCACCCTGTGTAGAACAAACAATGTTTCTGTTCTAAACTCAGACTCTGTGTCTGTGTTTAGAGAGCTCCTAAAATTGGCAGTAGCCCCACCAAGCCACTGCCTGTGGTCACCTCTGCCTCACCTGGTACAAGTGTGGCCATCTCTGGTAGTCACAGAATCACTGAGTCATTACAGCTGGAAAAGACCTCAAAGATCATCAAGTCCAACCTGTGACTTTTCACCACCTTGTAAACTCAGCCATATTGCAAAGTGCCACATCCACTTGTTGTATCCCAGGATTCAGTTGCTCACTGCCAGCTCACATTGAGTCTTCCATCACCCATCACCCCCAAGTCGTTCTCTGCAAGGACACTCCCCTCCACACCCTCTCCAGGCAGCCTGTTCCAGTGCACAGTCACTCCTGATGGGCTGTGGCCACCCCACAGCCCATGGCCACGGTTCCCCACAGCCCACGGCCACGGCTCCTCACAGCCCATGGCCACGGCTCCTCACAGCCCATGGCCACTGCTCTCCACAGCCCGTGGTCACGGCTCCCCACAGCCTGTGGCCATACCTCTCCACAGCCCGTCCCAGAGCTCTTCAGAGCCCGTCCCATGGCTCCCCACAGCCCGGGGCAGCCCTGGGGAAGGAGCCCCAGGGCGACGCCTCGAGGCCTTCTCTCCCCGGCCACTTCTCTCCCCGGAACGTCTCTCCCGCGCTCAGAGCGCCGGACCGTCCCCCCGGTGCCGTCGCACAGCTCCCCCCATTCCTCCCCTCCCCTTCGCCCCTCCGAATTGGCCACGGCGGTCGCGCGCGCGCCGGCAGCGGCGGCGCGATTGGGCGGCGGGGCGGGGCGCGCGCGTCTCCGGGCGACGGGGCGGTGGCGCCCGGACCCCGCGGTCCCCCGCGCCGCAGGCGAGCGTGCACGAGAGCCTGTACTTCAACCCCATCTGAAGCAACGCGTCCGTGCAACAGCGAACGTGTTCGGCGTCCGCGACTGGGTCCACCCCGCACAAGATGGCCCTGCTCGTGCTCCTCAGCGAGCTGGCCGCGCCGGCGCGCCAGCTCGGCCTGCCTGGAGCGCCGCCGCCTCAACCGCAAATGACCTGCTGCAGCTGCTGCAGGTCGGGCGGGCCTGGGGCGGAAGGGAGCGTGGGGGGGAGCCGTGGTGTCGTGGCCCTGTTGTCGCGACAATGTCGCTGTGCTCCGCAGGGTCCGACATGGCGCTGTTCGCGGCTGCCGCGCGCCTCGAGGAGTGCTGCCCGCAGCTCGCAGCCGTCCCACATCAAGTGCGGAAACCGCCTCGGGCGGGGGCCGGGCGTTGGCGGGGAGAGTGCCGGGGCCGCGTTTGGAACATCCTCCGCTCTGTCCGTGTCGGCCCTGACACCGAAAAACTGCTCCGAAACGTGCAAACGTCCAGTTTTAAAAGTCACGCTTTGGGGGCAAAACTGTGCTCCTGCACTTCTCTTACGTCTCATCAGCAGATTCTGAAAGGTACAAACCAGACGTGGAAGGCACCAGGTTTAAAGTTGCTATGGTACAGGAGGTCTGTTCTCACACATAACTCGCTGAAGCAGCAACAGTTCCAAAAATCTGATCAAAGGTTTTAAATTTTTAAAATTAAAAAAAATTTAAAAAATTTTGGGTTCCTATTTGTTCTGTTACAGTAGCCATATTTTCTAATTATTATTTTTATTAAAATAGCTATTTTAAAAGGGAAAAATTACTTATTATTATAATCATCATTATTTTTATAATTATCACTATTATTATTGAATATTTGTCTCACGAGTATAAAAACCTTCTGGCCCCAGTGAATGAGTTACCACTTGGTTCTGTCTGTGTTTACTCATTTATGCCTGAAACAGGAGAGTATTTTATTTGATGTCTATATGAATACCCTAAAAAAAAATGCTGTTCTCTCTCCCTGTTTAGGTTAAAACTTATGGTAGAAGGAGAACTGAAAGATATGGAGCAGTTTTTTGATGACCTTTCAGACTCATTTACAGGAACAGAGCCAGAAGTTCATAAAACAAGTGTAGTAGGTAAATAATTGCTATCCATAAATTATTTTTGCTGTGATATCACTATAGTTGCTGTAGTTTCGTCAGAATACAGCTTTGCTTTTCTTTTTGGGGAGGTGTAAGATTTTTCTCTTGCTCAGGTGTTTCATCTTTAACAATAATTTTGCATATTGTCAGGCTGTTACTGATTTTAACAATTTTTCTGTGATCAGATAATTTGTGAGATTTGCACCAAAATTAAGACCAGATTTACACCTTGGAAAAAATGAGTTTTATCACTTGGTAGGCTGTGATGAGGCTCATTAATTTCTATGAAATTTCTCATTAATTTCTGTTAAATGAGAAATGAAACGATGTGGTTTAAGCTCTCGGTCATGGTGTTTCCCTTTCCAGGTCTGTTCCTGCGCCACATGATCCTGGCATACAACAAACTCTCTTTCAGCCAGGTCTATAAACTTTACACAGCCCTTCAGCAGTACTTCCAAAGGGATGAGAAGAAGAGTGGAGCTGATGAGAGTGACATGGAACTCACAAATCCAGAGGAGCTGGATGGGAAAATGGAGAAGGAAGAACTCGACGGACCATTAAGGTGATATATTCACACTAAAACCTTTTCTGCCTCCTAAAGAAATCAATCCTGGATTTTTTTAAAGCCTCCTAAACCCGGGCTGAGGTGTGTGGCTACTTCTTAGTGCCACCATGTGGTAGCTGTTGTCAGTGGCTCATGGAAGGTGGCAGTGCCTCATCCTCACTTGAGGAATCACGGGCTGAAGGGCAGTTGCTGCCCACAATTTCCCCACTGCTGCTTGACTCCCCTGGTTGTCATGTGCTGAAGCTGTTGGAGGGTCACTTCCAGCTAGGAAAGCTTGCTCAGTAAGGAGAAGTTGAGCTTAATGTTTTTGGCTTTCCTCTCCACCCCTCTCCTAATAAAAGAACTCACTCTCTTTACCTCAAAAAGAAGCAAATATTGAGAGTTTTCACCTGCTAAAGAAGTATAAGAATAATCCTAAAAGTATTTTCTGTATCCATACATTTAAAATGTACTTTCTAAACTGTCTTTGTATAAACCTGTGCTTGTGCAGGAGTTGCTGCAGCAGCAGTCAGACAGCAGCTTTGGGGTCTGACTGGGTGCTCTACTTACTGTTTTCCCATGGGATAAACTTCTGGCAGAACAGCTGTTTTCTGGAGTGATGCGTGTGGCCAAAGTGCCACTTCATTTCACTGGGACAATCTGCAGAAGAAAGGAAAAACAGGGCAAATTCAGTTGAATGTGCCAACCCCAAATCATCTCTCTCTCTTTTCCTTTAGGGTTTTTTAGGGTGTATTTAGGATAAAGTTCCTGTCTACTATGGTTTCTGCAGGTTGAAGATTACAATTAAACTGTGTGAAATCATTTGGATTGCTGGCTTTGATGCAGTAAATTTTACTCTTCGTTAAGTTTTCTCAGTTTTCAGTCCTGCTTTGAGCTTTAATATCTCATAAAACTTTATAAAGCAAAAACTGTGGAGTATCTGATAAAGTGTATTTTCCTTATTCTATTTCCTCGCCCCTGTTTGTAACCAGAGCGTTTCTTACCAGGGAAGAAGAGATATCCTGCAGTGGTCCTCTTTCCCAGAAGCAAGCAGAGTATTTTCTGTCTCAGCAGGTATATTAATTCTGAATAAAGTGGGGTAAATGTTCCATAACATGAATTTCACCTTGACTTTTATCCACAGTGTCAGACACGATGTTAAATCTGTAAAAGATTTGTTGATATCTTGCATGTTGTTGCTCAGTGTGAGCACTTGGGGCTCAGAGTGTTTTATCTAGACATCACCATATGCTGATATTTGGTTCTGGGAAGGTCCTTCCGCTCTCCCTGCTCGCCTCAGATCTGATGTCTGTGAAATGTGCAGTTTTGTTGATTATTCCAGCTGGTAAATACAAAATGGAGCAGAAATACACATGGGCACAAATGTCAGGAAATCAGTATTCAGTAATGCTTATTCTAGTTACTGGATTATTGCAATTTTTTTATTAATTGAACTACTTGCCAAAGCAAACTCTGAATTCAGTTGTATTTATTTTCCTGAATTTTTTTTTGTGAGAAGATACATGTAATTCCAGTGAGAAATATGTTGTGTTAATTATTCAAGGGGAAATTTCACCAGAATTCTTTTAAGTACCTTTAAACAGTCCTTTGAAAAAGCTTTTGTGTGACTTGGTCTCTCTGATCTCTGGAAAGTGAACACTATAATTTAATACAGAATAAAACTGACACTGATGTTTCAGTGTCACAGTAGACAGAGCTGTTACAAAAGCTCCTTTAATGTTCTCTCCAAGCAGATAACAACCTGACAGTCCTGTATCACAATGCATTTATAACCCTCTTGATGGAGTTACGTATCTTACTTTTCAAATTTTATTCCAGGCTTCTTTATTAAAGAATGATGAGACAAAGGCTCTTACTCCAGCATCTTTACAAAAAGAATTGAACAACTTGTTAAAATTTAATCCAGACATTGCTGAAGCAGTAAGTACCATTTTCTTTATCCAAAATGGTTGTAAAGGGATTTCTTATCTCTAGGCTGGGATTATTTGGGAGCAATTTATTCTCTATTGAAATATAAGCAGATGATAAAAATGTGAGCAAGTTGCATGTAAATGTTTAGTAATTCAGACTGAAACTCCTGAAGGCACAGAAACCTTAATTAAGCTTCCCTGCATGTCTGGCTTCATGCACAGATATAAGCCTCTTAATTTTGGTGGGACTGAGTGCACTCTTGTTTAACTAAACCTAAAACTTACTTCTCTTTCCCACATTTTCTAAGGAATTTCAGGCCTCATATTCCCACAGTTTAAAAATCAATATTAAGTGCAATATCTGTGCTTAATAATAATTTATACAGAAAACCCAGACAATTCCCACTGAGGGTTGTTTCCAGACCTGTGCTGTGAGCACTTGCCTTGTTCCTGAACAGCTTGTTCTTGAGCAAATTCCATGAGTTCCCAGTCAACTCTTTCCTGCTTTCCTTTCTAACTCTTCCTCCCTGGGCTGAAGCAGACAGGATTTTTTGCTCCTGTTTGGACATGTATCCTTGAAAGGGCTGCCATAGTCCTGGGCTGGACTTCACAACTCCATAAGTCCTCTCCAATGTTATCTTGTCTCACATAAAGGAATTGCCCTGCCTGGGTCTCAAAGCCAAAAAGAAAACACAATTTTAACATTTCCTTTCTGTCTGCACAGCATTTGGAAGCAGTGCTGATGTTTCTAAGTATCTTGAGTGCAGACACAGTGGGAGTTGTGCCTCCATTTCCCCTTTCACATTACACATAAATGCAGGGATTCTACTTTTGTGATTCTGCCTATGCAGAGATCTCAAACTGGGTGGGATCGTTCTGACTGCCAGATCTTGGCCTATGGGACACCAACTGTTAGGGACAACAACCAGTTTTGCCCAAGAAATTGTCCAGTTTTATCCAGAAATTCTGCACAGGTAGTATCAGTGTTGCTGCAGCTTTCTGGCCATGCAGCATTTCATGGCTGCAGGTGCTGACCAACCTTTCTCGGTAAGAAAATAGACAGTAATTATAAACACAAACTGTGTTTGAACGTCTGTATCGTTAAAGCTGGGTTTTCTCCATTTTTTTTTAGCATTATTTAAGCTACTTGAACAGTCTCAGAGTGAAGGATGTCTTCAGTTCCACACACAGCCTCCTCCACTACTTTGACCGGCTGATCCTGACGGGAGCAGAGAGCAAGAGCAACGGGGACGAGGGATACGGGCGGAGCCTGCGCTACGCTGCCCTCAACCTGGCGGCCCTGCACTGCCGCTTCGGCCACTAGTGAGGGCTGCCCTGTGCCACACAGCTCACGGCCATCCTGGGGCACCTCAGAGTGCTCACACACACCCCTTTCCTTCCGAAAATCCCTTTAGGAAAAGGGGCTTTCTCTGGTTCAACAGTTGGGTCGGGATTTTCTTGGGATCTCGGTTTGTTTCTATTTTGACGCTTGTTTGGTTTCCATAAGAACTGAACCATCTAAGAGCTGACATTTGTCTGTGTCCTGTCCCTGTTTCCTGGGTGTTTAAGTTCTCAGTCACTGCATTTCCATGACCTCAGTGGACATGGATGCCTATTTTCAGCCATATTCTCAAGGAATTGTGGTTGGTTTTCTGTTAACATTTGAGTCAACATAGAGCTGACGATCTGGAAAAAAGCATAATTAAAAAAAAGCCATCTGAGCTTTTAAAAATGCCATAGGAGTGGCATTTATTTTGTTGATAAAGCTGGCCTTCCCATCTCCATGTATGGTTTGCATTTATTGATTGCTGCCTGGAGGCATCATGTGAAAGGAGTGGAGAGGGGAAGGGCACTGCAAAATTGAGAGCAACAACAATTTCTACACAGATACTAAATGCAACCCCTGTTCAAACAATAACTTGGCACATTGGCATGTATAGGGTTTGAAAGCCCACATAGGGGTTCCAGTTGGCATTTTGGCCTCACAAGTAGAATGTGTTGCTGAGTGCCAGGAGGAAAACACAGGCCTTCTCAGCAGTCTGTTAAATCAGAGTTATCTTCTGAGTGCCATATGCATAATTTAGATCAATGTTCCTCTGTCTCAGAATGCTGTATCTTAAGCATTGTGGGAATTCTAACTGTTCTCCCTCTGTTTGCTCACAGCCAGCAGGCTGAACTTGCCCTCCAGGAAGCCATTCGGATTGCCCAGGAGTCCAACGACCATGTCTGCTTGCAGCACTGCCTGGTGAGAGCTGCCCTGAAATAGGGGGGATTGAGTCATTCTGCTCAGGGAACTGTTGCAGAACTTCTCTTATAGCAGGATCTCACCCAGGGCATCAGTAATTTGGCTGTTCAGCAGTGGGGTGACATTGTTTCTGGCAGGTGGGGCACCCAGGGCAGCAAACTTCAGGGTCGTGGGATGGCTTTGTTGCAGCTCGGGATTAATTTCTTAAACAGGAGTTGTGACCCCAGAGATCTCAATATTGAGCTCCAAGTTTAGTCTTAGATGTTTTAAACAGACAAAGTCTTTCATAAGCTTCCTTCTTCCTGTCTGTTGAGTTCTCAAAGAGTAACCAGCTGCCTTTTGAGCAAACAAAAATTAGAGGGAAAGACTTGGATTTCTCTATGTTTTTTCCCTGTAATCAACATTATAATGAATTGGCATCAATGGTACAAACTCCTGAGGTACTGCACTCCACAGTTACCAGAACAGTGGGATTTCTGTGCATCACTGACTCTCTAGCATTGGCTGCTGCCACACCAGTGTCCCACCCTGCACTTCTGATGTATTTTGCTGTGCAGCATTTAGTGAAGTTTCCTCAGAATCATTAATTCTGAAGTTGTTTGTATTTCCAGTGAGATTTTGTGCATTCTGTAACAAGTAAGCCAAGCTAAAGGTGCTGCAGCCATTGGCTATTTGCAACGAGATTTTAATTTTTTCCCTTGCTAGAGCTGGTTGTACATCCTGGAGCAGAAGATCTTCGATAGCTGTGTCCTGCTGGAGCACTCTGTGAACAAATCTTTACACTTTGGGTTGCCAGTGAGTCCATTTCCTCCGTCCTTAACTTCATTCTGGGAGAAACCCATGTGGTGATGGGAGTGTGTGATTAGAGATTTGGGGTTTGTGGCTGGTCTGTTCAAAATATGTAACTGAATTCCAACAAATCTATTTTAACACCCCAAAATGTGGCTGTTTCTGCGAGTTTTGCTCTTCATGTTAACAAAGCAGAGTTCAGTTGCTTTAATGCCAGAGCACTGCTTTTCCTCCTAAATTTTTTTATTTTTCAAGCAGAAAAACTCTGTGGCTACTGGCCCCAGGCACCATTTTGGCACAATGTGGTGCTCTGAGGAGGTTCTTATTCCTCTACCTTCTCTGAAACCCAGTGCTGATGCCTCTGGCAGGGCTTTGAACACATGTTTACTTGTCCCAGCTGTGAAATCTTCCAAGCCTGCCTTCCCCTTTGGTGGTTTGTGCCCTAAATCTGTTGGCTGTCAATGTTTAGTTCTGTCTTTCCCAAATCTGTGATTACTTTGTTAAGAGAATTGTTCTAAAATGGACTAAACTGCTGGTTTTGGGAGATGAGAACAGATGTGGCTGCTTGGTGGGGAAGGGGAGGGAAGGCTCTGTGTTTTCACAGCTGTTCCATCACTGGAGAAATCCAGGTACTGATCCTGTCCTCCTCTGTAAGATTTCTGTGTGGGGGAGTGGAAATTACCTTTTACATCCAACAAAATGACATTCACATATGTGTGGGTGTGCATAAGTGGGTATTTAAAGAAGTGCCTGGAGCAGTGTTCCTTTGTCTGTGCTGAGTAACCTCACGTCTTTTGGGGATTTTTTTATTAGTTTAGAACTCTGCTCCAGTGTGATTTGCAAGCCTGGTGTGCTGTGTTGTCTTTCAATGCTGTTGGTATGGGTTTTTTTCCTTCTTCCCAGTATCTTGCTTCCTTGGGAATACAGTCCTTGGTTCAGCAAAGAGCTTTTGCAGGAAAGGCTGCCAACAAACTAATGGATGCCTTAAAAGATTCTGATCTGCTGCATTGGAAGCACAGCCTGTCAGAGCTCATTGACATCAGCACAGCACAGAAAACAGCCATTTGGAGATTATATGGCCGCAGGTATTTGGGTTGTTTGGAACCCCTTGGTTACCTCACTGCACTTGTTAGCACATAATGCACTTATATAGGTGTAACAAGTGTCTGTGTCTCTGCACTGCACTAAAATGAAGCAATCAGACTCTGATTCAGTACAGGTTCAGTGCAATTATTTCCATTCTCTTGTGTTGCTTTAAAACTTGTGCTGAAGAAAAGATTGAGTTTCCATTTACTAGTGGCAAATAGATCATAAATTTTTCCTTAGCCCCCCTTTTCAGAATCTTTTTGCTTAGACTGTCTGCAGCTTTCAGTCTGTAGTACTTGATGTGCCTGCACAGTCCAGAATCCCTGGATAGCAGTTGTTTTACAAGTTTTCCTTCTTCCCAAGGCCCCTGACTCACCAGAAAATGCAGCCTGTTGTCATAACAAAACTGTAGATTAAAAACGGTGGTTGTTTACTCCTTGAAAACTAAAAGCTGTTTCTCTTGCACAAGCACCATGGCACTTCAACAAGCCCAAACACTGCTGAGCATGAACAGTCTGGAGGCTGTGAACGTGGGCGTGCAGCAGAACAACACCGAGTCCTTTGCTGTGGTGTTGTGTCACCTGGCTGAGCTCCACGCAGAGCAGGTGAGTTCTGGGGCTACTTGCACAAAATGTCATCTGGTGAGAGGAGCTGTGGGTGTTGCTGACAGAGAGTGCAAGATTTGGCCTTTAATGTCTGCATTGTGGGCAAAGACAATGCAGGGTGTTTGCTTGGCAAGTTGTTTCCCTGAGGGTTGTGTTGAAAGGGAGGGGAGTGGTGCCCATTAATCAAAGTGTTGTTCTGTGTTCCAGGGGTACTTTGCAGCTGCTGCTGAAATACTGAAACACCTGAAGGAAAGATTCCCTCCCAACAGTCAGCATGCACAGGTAGAATCTTCATAATTTAGCCTGTAAGTTATGTAACTATTATACAGTAGGATCTGAATCCCATTGCTCCAGAATTCTTCCTCTGTATGCCTTGGGCTATACATTTTCTCATTTCCCTTGGCTCCTGTCCTTGTGGGAGGCTGTGCAGCATCAGCTTTTCTACAAAACTGTGGAAAAGCTGCCTCTGTTGTTTTCAAACTGGTGAGACATTTCTCCCATTGCAGCCTCCTAAGATAAAGCTGTTTAAATAGAAATTTCATTAACAGAGGAATATACATCTGCTTCATGAGCACATATAGGAATTAAATGCTCTGCATTGATTTGGAGCTTCGAAGTTCTGTCTAATTAGTGCTCCTTATTTTGATATATTACAATCCAGAAATAACTGAGAGAATAGGCTAATGGGCTGGGTTTTGTGTGACTCTGGAAAACACATTACTACAGGAGCCTGTACTACAGGATTTACATTGGGGTGTTTAAGATCCCAGTAAATATAGTCTGGTCCTTCTGTTTTCACCACAGAACAAATCAAAGCATTAGTAATGATTTAGAAGAGCCTTTTTACTTCAAATGCAGTCAAGTAGGTGAGCTTCCATATTGAAACATTAATCCAGACCTGAGCATTTCTGTCAAGGACAGTAATTTAGTAAATCCAATAATTGGACAGTGGAGTTGGTGTGTCTAGACATAAATACCCACAGGGGAAAAGAAAAAGTAAATTCTGCCTTGGGATGAGAAAACGAGCAGGCACAACTTCTAAAACTTGTTCCTGGATGTTCTTTGTTTAGCTTTGGATGCTGTTTGATCAGAAAATACAGTTTGAGCGAGCCATGAACGATGGCAGATATCACATAGCAGATTCTCTTGTAGCAGGAATTACAGCACTTAACAGCATTGAAGGTGTGTACAGGTAAGAAGTCATGGATCTTCATACACTTGCAGGTGTGTCCTGTGAAGATAATGAATTTAGCAGAATGATTGCTGGCAGTCATGTGTGCTTACATGTTTTTCCCTTTCCAGAACTAATACAGTCATATGCTGTCTAACCTGTAGGGCTTATTCTCTTAGAGCATGTCCTGCAATAATAATTTCTTCTTGCTTCTCTGGACATTTTAAGAACAGGAATAGCTGAAGTTGCTGTTATTCTAGAGTTGTAGATCTGTTGTGAAAACAATTTAAAATCTGCTGTGGTAGCTGTACTCAGACCTGAGCACATAGCAGATTTTTATGTCAAATAGCTGGGGAAGGAGCTCAGGCCTTGAGCATCTCCCTCTGTGCCCTGGTTTTCACAAAATAGAACAACGTGATTTTTTTTTTCTCTCACCTTAATGGGTTCTTGTTTCTAAATGAGAATGACGTGTTAAAAATAGAGTTAAAACTCATTTGGTGAGTATGAAAACCAACTGACTGTTTAAAGCAATTCCTTCTTGATTTTCAATGAGGCAAAACACGTAAAAGCAGCCAGTGCCAGTCAGCCAGGAGATCAGTATTCAAGCTGTGGGACCTGATGCTTGTCCTTCTGGAATTGGACTGATCATGAATTCCCTGATCTTTAAATATTCTGCTCACTGTCTGGTTCAGGGTGTTTGTACCATCCCCTGCTGCCGTGCAGTTGGCCCTGACTTCCCTATTCTTGTGTTTTCCTGTTGCTCCATATCCTTGTTACCTCAAGCCAATTTTAGCTGCTTTACCTCATACCTGTTTTTCTCACAGATAATGACTTGTGCTTTCTAGCTTGCATGGCCTCCCACTTCTGCTGCCTTTTTGGCCTTTGTTTTTGGCAATCCCTGGTTTCTATCTAAAGCAGTTTTATGAGTTTGATCCTTTCTGTCTGGGAGTTGTCCAGTTGGCACCAGAGAGATCTGTTTTTGCTCCTGCCTGTGTGTGTACCAGGCGTGCATTTTGTCAAGGTGCCAGTCTGCAGTTACAAGAAACAGGGGTCACAAAATAGAGACCTGTTTTACCATGTCCTGAAGAGCAGAATTGTATCTAAAATACAAAAACAGAGCGATGTTTTCTTTCTACCACGGCAGAAAAGCCATTGTATTGAAAGCCCAAAATCAAATGTCAGAGGCACACAAACTTCTGCAGAAATTGTTGATCCACTGCCAGAAAACCAAGAACACCGAGATGGTGATTAGGTAAGAATGTTTCATTTTCAGAGTATTAAAGCCACTTTGCAGTGATTAGAATCAGCCATTTCAATTTGTCTGTGTTCAGACTTCACTAGTCTTCAGATTACCTGCTGTGATTTTGAGATTACAGAATCATTTCAGTTATTAATCATGCTATGGAGGAATCCTCAAAATATTGTGGCATTGAAACCTACATATATTTAAAATGTAAACTAAAAGGTGGTCAACTTCAAATTCCACAAAGATTTATGGAAAAAGGAAACACTGCATCTAAAATAAATAGGAAATAGTAATATGTGTGTGGTTGTACCTTAGTGCAAACCTTCAGAGTAGTTACAGTGTTGTTTAATCTCTTGTATCTCAGTGGCATTTCCTCTTAGGGGTGTAATTTAAGTTTATAGTATGTGCAGTAATGTAATTAATAATAAAACCAATACTGTTACGGATGGAAAAATTCCTTGGGAAACAAGCTTTCAGCAATGTTTGTAATTCCTTCCCTCTGTTTTGTCAGGGTGCTGCTGTCAATAGCAGAGCTGTACTGGAGATCTTCGTGTCACACCATAGCCCTGCCTGTGCTGCTGCAGGCCCTCGCCCTGGCTCGGGAGTACAGCCTGCAGTACTTGGCTTCTGAAACTGTGCTCAACTTGGCTTTCTCCCAGGTAAGTCTGATTTGTGTTTTCACAGGGCTGTAGGGTAACATTTATTCCAGGGTTCTGGATGCTGTTTTTACTCCTGTGAGATTTAAGAACACAGCCTTGTTGGAATTAAATGATTGATTCTCAAGAAGCGTACTTGGAACGTAAAAGCTTTCGAGGAAGTTAATAAAAGTTGAGTTTTGTGTGTATCACTGAAAGGTATAGTTATTGCATATAATTAAGCAGCATAAATTTGTCCTGCCTTAATTTCTTTGGTTATTTTTTATGCTGGTATTCTGGCTTTCAAGGAGTTCGGGTTGCCTCGTGTATTAAAAATAATGCTGGCAATGAGTTGAGTTATATTGTTTATTCTGAGAGATGTGGCTGTCAGCACTGACTCAGTGGAGAAGCCATTCCCAATCATTTCAGATAGCAGCTCATTTCTGCTGACAAGTTTAATCTGAAAGAGAATTGTGGGGGGAAAAGTTGACAAAAAGAATAATAATTGTCCTACACCCTTGTCTGTAGTGCATTGTATTATTAGAAACAGATGTGACTTCCCTGAAGAAGCTCCTACCAGTGGATTCCAGTATGACACCAGCAAGTATTTCTCTTCCAGCTGATCCTTGGCATTCCTGAACAAGCCCTGAATATCCTGCACATGGCAATAGAACCCATCTTGGCCCACGGAGCTGTCCTGGACAAAGGCTGTGCCATGTTCTTGGTGGCCAAATGTCAGGTGGCTTCTGCAGCTTCCTACTCTCCACAAAAGAAGATTGAAGGTAGTGTGAAGGGTAATTCTCCTCACTGAAACTGTGCTCAGAAGCGCAAGCCAGTGTTGATACTGGTGTCCTGCTACACCATTACCATTAAAAAAGTGTGTTACCTGGTTAGCAGATACAAAATTAAGTTGGAATTAGTTATTCACCAGTTGTTTATGCTGGAACCTTGTTTGTCTGCACACTTTCACACCATATTTTGCAGCAAAGGCTGAATAACAGAAACCAGCTAGAAGACCATGTTGCTAAGACACCAGTGGTTTTGAAAAGCTGAGGAATTTATAATTGGGCTCCTTAGAATTGAGCTCCATTGCTTGGAGTTGTTATTGTGATATTGTCTTAAATACCTGTCCCCCTTTTGCCCACAGCTTTAGAATCTGCCATCTTGAACCTGAATGAAGCCAAGACTTACTTTGCCAAGGTGGACTGCAAAGAGCAGCTCAGAGACGTTCTCTACTTCCAGGCCCGGCTGTTCCACACCCTCGGCAAGACCCAGGAAAGGAACAAATGTGCCATGTTGTTCCGGCAGTTGCACCAGGAACTGCCAGCACACGGTGTCCCCTTAATCAATTCCTTCAAATGATGCATTTCAAGATGAGACTTGTTTGTTTTTCTGGGTTTGGGGTTTTTTTTTACAAACATCTTTATTATATTCAATCATCCGTGTTTCGGAATAACTGCCAATAAATCATGGTCTGGCACTGAACAAACCTGTGTTTTGTTTGTAGTGACAAGGGCAAGTGTTGCTTTCAACCCATTTCCTTTTTATTCTGCACTTGAAATTAAGAATTGAATGGGGAGAAAAGAGAAAAGCCCCTCTTGACTGTGTTATAAGCATGCTGAGGGGGGTAGCACAGTCATGATAAAAAACAGTGTTTGTTCTTAGTAGTGACATTTCCAGAATCAGTGCTGGCTTTATGAAGACTGGGGCACAAAAAATAGTGAGAAGTGGAAGCAAAGCTCCTTTGTGCTCCTTTTAAGTGGTGTGGAATGGGGAGTCTGATTTAAAACATGTCCTTGCTTTTAACCTGTCTGCAGTCACTGTTCATGCTGTAGAAACAGATGGAGCTGCCAGAAGGGTTCAGTCAGAGGTGTAACGGTGCAAAGTCCCGGGGCTGTGGTTACACGTGTCCTTGTGCAGAGAAAAAAAAGCCCCAGCTCTGCTGAAATGTTTTTAATTTGTGTGTTCTCCCCTCAGTGCTGTGTATCATTCACCTGCTCTGCTTTTATGGGTGAAGGGGCCCACAGGAAACTGGAGAGAGACTTTGGACAATGCCATGAAGTGACAGGACAAGGGGGAATGGCTTCCCACTGCCAGAGGGCAGGGTTAGATGGGATATTAGGAAGAAATTCTTCCCTATGAGGGTGGTGAGGCCCTGGCACAGGTTGCCCAGAGAAGCTGTGGCTGTCCCATCCCTGGAAGTGTCCAAGGCCAGGTTGGACAGGAGCTTGGAGCAACCTGGGATAGTAGAAGGTGTCCCTGCCCATGGCAGTGGACATGTTGGAACAAGATAGTCTTAAGAGCCCTTCTAACCCAAACCATTCCATGATTCTGTAACTGAATAGCCAATGTGCTGACGTTGTCTTCTAGCAATTAGATGCTCACTTTGGAAGAAAATTTCCTGTTGACTGTATTGTGGGATTTCAGGGCAGATGGGATTGCACTTTTGTGAGTGTAAACCTCTTGTAAGTGAACCTTGGGGAGGGGTGTGCCAGTCACCCTGTGACTGTATAAAAGCTGAACATCATTTAACACCTGGAGATCCCCTGCCTGAAAGCAATAGATTTAACTGTGGCATTGTCAGCAAGAGAAAGCAAGACCAGACCTAAACCTGGGTTTGCTGGAGCCCTGCCAGGTAAGGAGGAAAAGAGAAGTGGTTGAGACAAGGGTAGTCCAGAGTTAGTTTACACATCCTGCTAATTAGTGCTGCATCGTGGCTGTTGGCAGATCATCGGGGCCTTGATTTTAAAACAGTGACTTCCCAACAGCAAAGAGGAACCCAGCTTTGTGGGAATGCTGGTGTTGGTGGCTTGTCCCTTCTCAGCTATGTTTTAATCACTGTCAAGGGGTTCAGTCTTTAAAATGTTTGGAGCACCTACTATGTTACAGCAAGTGCATAAGCTTGATTTCTAGAGTGGCTTTCAAGATGCTGGTCAAAATAGCAGCGTTTATCAAGGAAGCTGGCATGGGAGCCTGGCTCTGCTCCGGGAGCTTTTACAGTGTCAAAGTGGTGCCCACAAACAGGTCTCAAAGCAAAAAGAGGAAGAGGGTTTGGCCAGCTGTGGCTTTCACATCTACTCGAGGCTGAAGCTGTTGCTTCATGAAAAGCAGAGTCCATCTGAAAAACACAGGTGAGCTCTGCACAGGAATGGTGCTGGATGGGATCGTGCTCCAGAAGAAAAGCCAAGTAATTTGCATGGACAAAGTAAGGGCTGTTTCCCCAGGGCTAGTGCAAGCCGGGGTGTTATAAAGGGTTCTGTCCCACCACTGCAGAGCTGCAACCCGTGTGGGGGCTGTGTTTGGTGGGGGCAATGGCCTGGCAGTGGCAGCTGTGACATTCCCAAACAACTGGTTTCCAAAGCTCCCCTTCAGGTGATGATTTGGGAAACCGCTCAGCGAAGGTCCGGGAGAGCTGGCACAGGTAACCCAGTTCGCACCCAGCCTCTGGAAACGCGCGAGACGCGGAGAGGGAAGGGGCGGCGAGGGATAGCGGGGTTCGTGTCCCCGAGGCAGGACAGGGGAGCCCGCAGCGGGAGCGGGACCGCGGGAGCTCCGCGCTGCATCCCGCGGGGAGGCGAGGCGGGGCAGCGCGGCCCGAGGGGGGATAAAACCGGAAAATAATAATTATGCGTAAACGAAAGAACAAAACCCACCCCAAGAGTGGCTTGCGGGGGGTGGGCGGACAGGATGCGGCTGCCCGGGGGGGAAACCTGCCCTTCCCGGGGCGGAGCGGGGCCCCTCCCTCCCTCCCTCCTTCCATCGCTCCCTCCCTCTTCTCCCTCCTTCCCTCTCCTCGCTGCCGCCGCGGAGCGGAACTGAAAGCGAAGGCGGCACCGGGCGGCCGCGCTCCGGCCCAGGGCTGCGGGGTCTGCGGGGTCGCGGGGCCGCTCCCGCCGGCGGAGCGGCGCGTCCCGCCAGGTCGGTGCTGCGGGAGCGGGCGGGGAGGCCGGGCGGGCCCGCGCGGGGGATGCGGCCGCGGAGACAAAGCCGCGCCCGGAAGGGACCGTGCGGGCGGGGCCGGGATGGAGCCGGGGACGGAGCGGGGAGCCGGGGATGGAGCCGGGGTGGAGCTGGGCTGCGAGCGGCAAGCGGCATCGCCTCGGCGGGGCTCCCCGCGGATTCGGGGCCGGCCTGTGCGGGCACTCGGGCTGTCATTTCCCCATCCGCTCCCACGAGCTGCGCCGTGGCCGCCCCGGCCCCGCACACATCCCGCTCCCGCCGGCCCCGACACGCGCCGCGGGACCCGGCGGCATCCCGGGAGCGGGGATGGGACAGGGCGGGGTGTCCCACAGACCCCATGGGGCTCCTGCCCGCGGGGGGCTGAGCGCTGGGACCAGGGGTGCCAGGGAAAGATAGGCCACGGGGTTGGGAAAAGGGGGGAATTTTTAAGGTCAAGGGGCAAATGAGAGGCCAGAAGATGTAGCTGGTGGAGCAACTGCGTACAAGGGACAGGTCTCGTTAGAAACAGCCACAGGTTGGGTTGCTGCGAGTGACCGAGTGTGGATAGGAGGTGGGATGCAGCCCTGTGGCCACGTGCACGGCACGGAGCATCAGGAGCATGGAGGTGACAGTAAAGACCAAAAGCAGAAGTGAGATGACCACAGGAAGCTGGTGTGATGGAACTGCGGGCTGTTTGTGTGGCTGTGAAATGCTACAGGGGCAGAAACCAGCCCTGGGGACAGGACTAGGTGGTCCTCGGGGCCAGGGGGACCGTGCTGGGGAGAGGGTGTGTGGTAGCTGTGGGCACTGGAGTTCCCCTTCATGGCCCCAACTGGAGAGACAGCCCTTCTCCTGGGAGAAGGAGCCCTGTCCTTCTCCTGGCCCCTTTCCATCAGCACTTTGTTTTGGGAAAAATAGCCAACAAACCCCAGAAGCCCATACCTGAGTGTGCCACGAGGGGTGTCTGATGGATCAGCCCTGTTCCAGGAAGGTAATTTGGAGGAGGCTTTGCTTTCAGCTCGGCCCTAATGTCTTTTAAGTGGCATTCAGAAAGTGCAGAGCTGCTCTCCTTTCCTCTCTTGTGGCCATTGCAGGCTGGAGCTGATGTTCCCAGGAAAGCCGGGAGCCGTTTGACAATGCTGGACAAGCTGATGGTGGTGGCCTGAGCTCATCCCAGCCTGTGCTCAAATGCAATGTCTGGAGCTTACTCTTGTCTTGGGATACTCATTATATATTCCTTAATCCTCAAGATTATAAAAAATCTTGGTAAAGATGTTTTTGTGACTCCTATTGAAACCTGCCTCTGGGTTTCACCCCACTACAATGCTCCCAGCCTGGCTTTGCATTTTTTCCCCAGTTCTTTCCCTGGTGTTGGATGAGCCAGGCAGCACAAGAGGCTCTTCTGTTTGCCCCAGGGATGATGAAAAGCTTCTCTGCTTCTGCACAGGGGCTGAGTGTAGATAGGGCCTGGTGCCTGTTTCCAGTATCTCATAATTTTGGGTGTCCTCTGACTTCTAGAGAAGCAGCTGAGAGATTTTTTTCCCATTAAAAGTCAGGTGGGGGTGCATATGGTCTTTGTATACTACAGTGACTAATATATTTCTGGCAAGGTCTGCACTCACCCGTAGGAAGGGAAAGTGTGATCGATGCCCCCATTGCTGCAGATGACACCACTCCTGGCACGGGCACTTCCACCGCTGACCGTGACCAGGGAAAGCAAAATAGCCACTGGACTCAGCCCAGGGAGACCAATAACTGCCCCAGGCTGGCCCCAGTTGGCTTTTAACCACAGACCTTCAGTGGCAGCAGGGGAGGATCCTCTGTGAATAAAATCCGCTCTGGTTTAGGAGGTTTGAGTTCAGTTTTGTGAGCAGCTTGTTTTGCAGTGTGGGAGCTGACCCCCAAGGAAGGATGGATGGAGGTGTCACTGCTGAGCTGCCACCACATCTTACTGCCTTGGGAGGGTCTGATCCTGACACTGTGTCTGGCCTTGCCACAGGGAAGCACGTGGAGGGGGGAAGGCGAGTGCGTGGCAGCACCATCCCTTCGCCTGCCCTGCATGTGGGTAGAGAAGCAGCTCCAGGGAGGGAAGGGCAGGCTGAGGCATCCATGTGTTCCCATTTAAATCTCGTGCTGGCTGCAAGGTGTCATCCTCTGCACTCCCCCAAAATCAGTCGGCGTGTTCCCATCCGGGGGTGGCTGCATCCCAGCAGGAAGCAGGCAGGATCCAGGCAGAGAGCAAGCGCTCACAGCAGAGCTGGGGCGGCCCGAGGGGGCTGTGGAATCACTTCACTCTCGTGGGGGCCGATTTCACTCCCATTCATTTCCGCTTAAGCCACGTGGGCACTGAGCAAGAGGCAGAGCTGCTGCCAGGGCTTCACAGACCTCTTTTCATTTTAATATCCCTCTCCTTGCTGAATTAGATGCGAGACTGATTGCTTCGATAATCCTGCTGCAGCCGCTATGGGTTATATATGGATTGCAGCCAAGAGCTGTGCCGATAAATCATTCCTATACACCAGGCTGTTATATTTCCTGAGGATTTTGTGGGCATGTGCTGCTCCCTTTTACATAAGGATCTGCTGGAGTTCATACCAGAATGTGCTGCTTTTCCCCAGGCAAGGACCCGGATGGGTTGGTGAAGCCAGACCCTCCAGGCTGTATTTCCCCTGTTTGGATTTATTCCCCCCCCATCCCAGCTACTTTACTTTTCCCTCTGGCTGGGAATACGGTTGTTTTCCTCCACCTCCTCTTCCTCAGCCTCCTGATGTGCTTATTAAGGATAACAGGGCTGTGTTCAACAGTGTGACCCCACTTTTGGGTTTCTCCTGGGGAAGGTGTCATCTCACAGGACAGTGTCTGCAAAACTCTGTCCTCTGACCCTCTGCACACATGCAAAGGGAAAACCCCTCAGATTTTCCACTCCAGCCAACGTTACGATGGGGCTTGGATGACTTTTAGCCTGTTTACAGAGCCTGGGGAAGCCTGCTTGAATTAATCAGACTTGATATGTTTATCCTGGTCAAGCCAATTAACTCCCGCCAGCCAGGACACGCTCAGCTCTTAAGTGTGACAAGACTTCATAACTCAATTTTGCTGTAGCCTGGCAAAGTTTAGCAGGAATCCTTGGAAATTTGGATGCTTGGGGGGCAGGATGGGATGCCTAGCAGTGCTGTGCCACTGCTGGGGACCGGTACTGCTGCCAGTGATGTTCCTGGGATGGCTTCATCCTGGGGCTGCCCTGATGAGCTGCCTTTTTTGGTGCGGCCGCGGTGCCCGGTGAGGGTACAGGGCACAGCATTCGGGATCGGCTCCGGCTTCAGGGGCAGCTATTTATATGTGCCCGCTGGAGAGGTGCCCACAGCAAGCCAGGCAAATGGCAACTGGCCTTGAGATGCATCCCTGTGGATTCAGGATGAATGGGGGGGCCTGCCTGTTTGTTTTAATCCATTTGGGAGTGCATTAAAACACGCTGCCGTGGGCTGCCAGCAGCGCCGAGGGGGAATTTGGCTTGGCTGGTGACTCCCGGCTCTCTCATCCAGCAAAACCCCGTCCAGGAGCGGATTCAGCCCCACCAAATGCGGCGTTTCTGAAATAGTTTGTCCTTGTTGCTGTTTGTTGGCTTATTTATAGCCTCCCCATCCCTGTGCTTCTCCATGCCTCGAAGCAGCCAAGCAGTGCCGGGTTGGCTTTAGCTCCAGGCCGATCCCACTCGGGCAAAAAGGCTCCGGTTTATAGACTGGTGTTGAAAACAGCAATTAGGCCATTGTGAAGCCTCGAGGACGGGGGAGACGATTTGATTTCTGTACTTGACCCATAATTTCTGCTGGGCTGATTCACAGTGGTTGTGGTGCGGGTGCATCACGGAAACTTCAATGGAGATGAGTGGAGCTAATTTTAACCGGCCGCCTCGTCGAGGTGTGGGAACCAGGCAGAAAAACGCCTCAGACCCTGTTCCTGCTTCAGGGCTGGTTGTTTCAGGATATTTTTTTTCTCTTCTTTCTGCGGCAACTTGTTAACCTAGAAATTAAAAACAGCACCAGTGTTGCAGCAGGGAAGGGTGATGGTTTACAGCCAATCGCCCATCGAACTGCCCTGGCTGCTGCAGCACGTGTCAATTAAGACAATTTTTCCCCCTTTTAAAATTATTATTTCATTATTTGATTTTTTTAATTCTTTGTTGCTAACAGTTTTCTCATTTATCTCAAGGTCCAGGGACCTAAGTTTTGCACAGAAGGCCATAAGGGAACCCGGGGCGAGGAAGAGAAATCACTGACAATGACAAGCTGTGGGAAGAGGGAGTGAGCTGGGGGGGTGATCCTGCACCCCATGGTTGGTAAGTGGGTCCCTGTGCCCCTGAACTGCTTCCTTTGGGGGATGTTTGGCAGAGATGCGCCCGCTCCGAGCACTAAAGTAGGGAACTCAACAATATTTATGCCACTGCAGTGCAAGCTGTAAAATAACACCTTGGGGTATTTCTGTAGTGGAAATGATGGAATTATTATTTCCTGGAAGTGTTTAAATAAAAAGGGTGGAAGGAGCAGTGGCAGCAGCCTTGGGGCTGAGGCTGTCTCCAGCCTGGGGTCTGCTCCGTGGCAGGGTGGGTGCACATCCCCAGTGCCATCGTGTGCCACTGCCCCTGGCTTTACCATTCTCCACGGACGGAATAAATCAATCTGTAGAGCAATGACCGGTGGGAGGAAATCCTGCTTTCCAGGGAAGCCTGGCTGACCCACCCTGTGTTTGCAGGGACACCTCCCCGTGGCAGCATGGCCAGGATGAGGCCGTCGCCCACCCCACACCGCCACGTGTCCCCGGGATCTCGCCCGCCCCGCGGCCCCTCTGCCGTGCCGGAGGCTGCGGCTGAGCCCCCGCGGCGCTGCGGGACCCCCCGGCGCTGAGCCCCCGCCGCGCCGGCATGGCCTCGCTCATCGTGGTGACTGAGTACGACGCCACGGCGAGCACGAGCGAGGAGGAGATGGACGTGCCCGGCAGCGAGGGCTTCGGGGACGGCCGGAAGCTGCACCTCTCCGGCCGAAAGCTGTCCCTGCAGGAGCGGCCGCAGCCGGCGCGCTCGCCCGGCAACGGCGACGGCGCCAACGAACGCTTCATCTACCCATCCCTGCCCTACTCCCCGGTGACGTCCCCACACTCCTCCCCGCGGCTGCCACGGCGGCCCACGGTGGAGTCCAACCGCGTGTCCATCACGGGACTGCAGGTGAGGGGGTGAACGCTGCTCCCGTGGTTGTCCTGCCCCTGCCCTCCTGGATTTCCCCACCACAGTGTTGCTTCCGCTTGTTTTTTTGTCTGCATATGTGTGGTGGGAGGCAGTGGGACATTCCAGTCCATCCTGGGCCACGGGGACATCCCTTAGGAAGTTGAGACCTCCAACTCACTGTTTTTTGTGCCTTTTGCTGACGCCACCAGCTGTCACGGCTGCGTTTTGGGGAAGCCAGGAGCTTACCGTGCTTCTCTTTCTCTTCTCCTTAAAAATAAAAAAACAGAGAGATCCACTGAAATCTAAAGAGAAAACAGCCCTGCCTGCCCCCAGCCTGACAGAAAACAGGCAGCAAGCAGCTGCTCTGTCCAGAAGAAATAAAATTACTCAGCGCCAAGTCGCCAGCATTAAACCCCCGGGCTCTCCCAGCCCATCGTGCGCTCTCGTTCCACGTGAGTGGTCAGTATCATTAACATTAGCAATTAAACATATATAAACACACCAGCGTGTGTGGCTCATGAATCAAAGCTGCCCAGGCAGAGCAGGACAAGGGGTGAGTTTGCAGAGAAAGTTTTGCTGGAGATTTAAAGGGAGGAGAGCAAACCTGAGCGTTTTGGTGGCTCATGTCTAACCCCCCCTCTCTTCCCACAGGACTGTGTGCAGCTCAACCAGTACAAGCTGAAGGATGAGATTGGGAAGGTGAATATTGGCTGGGTTTGGGGTGTGATAGGCGGATTTGGGATGGGAGGGTGTTGGGCTCACTTTCATTTTCCAGCCAATGAGTTCAGCCACTCACCACAGCAGCTCTTTGTTGCCCCTGGTCTGTTCTGAGTGGTGCTGGTTGAATTGTATATTTTTAAAATTATTATTAATTTTCCCCATGCCCCCTTCCTCCCAAGAAATGGGGCATTTGAAGCTTTTCTTTGCTGTTGGTGTGATGTCAGAGCGTACACCCCGCTCCTCCCAGCATTGCTCTGTGATCCCAGTGGGGGCGGGTTTGCAGAGGAGTCCAGAGCCCGGTTTGGTGATGTGGGTTTTTTTGAATTGTCCCTAACTGGTGCCCCATGGCTGTGCCCCTCTCCAGGGCTCCTATGGGGTGGTGAAGCTGGCCTACAATGAGGATGATAACACCTACTATGTGAGTAGTGCATGGCCCTGGAGCAGGGCAGATGGGATTGGGATGGATTCCCTTCCAGCTGACCCCCTGTGCCAGCCCCATCCCACCAGCCCCATTTTGTCCTTGTTTTGCTCTAAATTCCACATTTGTTCCCCTCTTGCAGGCAATGAAGGTTCTCTCCAAAAAGAAGCTGATGAGGCAGGCAGGCTTCCCCCGTAAGTGGCACAAAACCTTTAGGGTGGAGGATGATTTGAGGTCCCCAGGGGATTGATCCCGACCGGACACCCCATCTTTCCCTTTCCCACAGGCCGCCCGCCGCCCCGCGGGGCCAAAGCTGCCTCTGAGGGCTGCCTGCAGCCCAGAGGGCCCATCGAGCAGGTCTACCAGGAGATTGCCATCCTCAAGAAGCTGGACCACCCCAACGTGGTGAAGCTGGTGGAGGTAAGTGCTGACCAACCCCTTCCCAAAATTCATCCTGAGCGGGTGGAGGGAAGCGACCGCAGAGGGGCTGAGATGGTCATGGCAAGCCCTGCCTTTGGGAGACTTGTCTTTTCCTTGGTTTAAAAGGTTTTTTATTCTCATCTCCCAAAAGATGATTTTTTTTCTTCCCTGTCCAGAAGGGAAATGCAGAAAAATGTTGCTTCCTTGGAGGAAACAAGTGCTCAGATGGGTTTTGGGGAAGAACTGATGTTTCTGTGGGTTCAACAGTGCAGCTGCCTTGCCCTCCGCCCACTGCCTGTATGAAATGGTCCAGAAAATCAAGAATTAAGGATGTGCAGGCTGGAGTTTATTTGGCTCATGAGTCAGATGATGCTTCCTGTGTGTTTTAAATATTTGCTTCCTTGAAGTACAGCTACATCTCTGTCCTCCTTTTTTTTTCCCCACCCTTGTGGGTAGAAGCTTGGAGATGAGCAGACCGTGCTGATGGTGCAGATGGTGCAGAACTGAGATGGCTGCTAAATAAAATATCACAATGTTTATTTTGCAAGGGGTTTTTTTGGTGCTTTTTAATTGCCTTTCTACTTCTTTTGACAGGTCCTGGATGACCCCAGTGAGGACCACCTGTACATGGGTAACTGCCCACTGCCCCGGGGGGTCAGAGGGATGGGGCAGCAGGTTCCTGCTGTCTTTTGGGGTGGCTGCATGTGGGGTTGGGTCTCTCCTTCACCATGAGTATAGCCTGGATGTGCTAGAGGAGCAAAGAGGATGCAGTCTGAGTTGTGAAGGGAGATAGGAGTGCTTTATAGCACTTCACTGGTTTTAATTCAATGTCAGGACATGCTTTGCCATGAAAGGCACCAGCACTGATTATTGTCAGCTTTGAAGCCAGGCTGATAGAAAGGAGTTTTATTTGTTTGGCTTCGAGAACAAGGCACAAGTTAATTATCCACAGCACAAATGGGCCCCTTCCCACCCTGTCTGGCAGACCATAGTGGTTTGCTTGATGCAAACTTACACTTCTGGAGGCATTATTTCTATTTCATCATTTATGTTCAGCCTGTACTAGTGGAGGAGTGTGTGATGCCTTCATGGCCAAGCGCAGAGGTTTGCTCAGGGCATGGGCTGGGACTTTTTGGTGGCAAACTGAGGGTTTTAATGTGCCATGGAGGGCACTTCACGATGCTGAGGCTGCAGCACTGAGAAGGCAGTTGGCAGCATCCCCTTAACTGAAAATGGGAGCAACCCAAATGCCACGTGCCTTGCATAAGACGGCATCTCCTTTTTAAAAATAACACATTATTTTTAGAATTTTTATCATTAAAATAATTGCTTTTGTGCTGAGACTGTGCTCGGAGGAGCTCTATGCTGTAAGCTATCCGTAATCACCTTCTCTTTTGCGTTGCAGTGTTTGAACTGGTGAAGCAGGGGTGAGTACTGAATTCCAGATTTAAACCTACTAATGCATGAACACGAGACAGGTTTGTGGGTGGCACAGCTCAGCCACCTGAGGTGGGTGTGGGGTGCAGAGGTGATAGGGAGGTTCATGGTGGGGCTCCTACAGGTTTGGGTTGTGTCTCCCCAAGGTAGTTACAGCTGTGTACATCCTGTATGTGCCTGTGTTTGGTGTTGTGTGCTGTCACCAAACGGTGGCAAAGCCTTCAGGACCTGTTTTGGCACATCCAGATGGAGAATGAACTCCATTCTCTGTTTCCTTTGCAGCCCCGTGATGGAAATCCCAACCCTGAAACCTCTCAGCGAGGACCAGGCTCGGTTCTACTTCCAGGATCTGATCAAGGGCATTGAATACTGTAAGTGTCTCTGCAAAAAGGATGGGAGCTGGACCTTCAGCTCGTGTGTGGTGCCGTTGTGCTGCTGCTGCATCACTTGTTTTCCCTTTGGCTGCAGTGCACTACCAGAAGATAATCCATCGGGATATTAAACCTTCCAACCTCCTTGTGGGGGAAGATGGGCACATCAAGATTGCTGACTTTGGAGTGAGCAATGAGTTCAAGGGAGCCGACGCCCTCTTAACCAACACAGTGGGCACCCCTGCCTTCATGGCCCCAGAGACACTCTCAGAAACCAGGAAAATTTTCTCTGGAAAGGTATTTAACAGCACTTTGAGGGGTTTTGGACTAGTCTTCCTCACACACACTGTCTCTTGTAGATCTGACTGGGCTTTCTTTGCTCTGCAGGCTTTGGATGTCTGGGCCATGGGGATCACGCTGTACTGCTTCGTGTTTGGGCAGGTAATGACATGGATTTTTCAGTGCTGTTGGTGTTCTGGGGGGTTTGGCGAGTGCCTCCCATGTTCCAGGTACATGGTGGGATGAGCACCCCACATCCCTGTTTGAGCCAAGTGGAGATGGGGATATATGGATGGAAATGAGGAACCTCTGCCTGTCCCTGGGATGGATGCAGCCAAAAGGGCTGTGTTCTCTTTTTCCCCAAGTGAAAAAATTCTGTGGCTGGGTAGATTTTTTAGGAAAGAAGCTCTTGTAGTAATTGGTAGTTTTTGGTCAAATGTTATTTTCAGTGCATTTAAAAGTAGACATTGATATAATAGGAAATCTTTTGGAATTTCCCTATAACTGGATCCTTGCTCTCCTTCAAACCCTATGAGATCCTGATGCCCCTCTGGCTGCCCCACTGCTGCCTTTTAACAGAGGTTGTTGCTTTCCTCATTTCTGTTTTTCTTTGATAGTGCCCTTTTATGGATGAAAGGATCCTGAGTTTACACAATAAAATCAAGACCCAAACATTGGAGTTCCCAGACCAGTAAGTACTCAAAAATAAAAACAACCCATCAATCCACTTTACAACTCATGTGAGTTGTTTCTCAGGCAGTGCCTGGGTAGGGCTGGCCCTGCTCTGCTGTGGTTTTGCAGAAGTCAGGCTCTGAGCCCTTCTGTTGGCCTTGGACCTGGAAATGTCCTTTGCATTAAACATGAAGGCAACAACTCCTGGTTTGCAGTTGCTGAAGAAGGAGCAATTGCAGTTGCAGAGGTGTTTGAGGGAATGGATTAACCTCTGCAGTTACTGCCTGGTGGGTTTTAGCCTGGGTGGAGCTGGTACTGGGCTCTCCCAGCCCTGTACATGTGGGATCATTTTTCAGATTGCCTCAAAAGAAGATGTTTTGCTCCCCTGGCGGATATGAGGAGGAGGGACTGCTTGGCACCTGGATGCACAAGGACCTGGAGCTGCATCCCTGCCAGGGCTGGAGTTCAGCCCTAATCTGCCCAGAAAGGCCCACAGCAGCACTGAGGTGAAGAGCAGAGGCAGCATCCATCCCCTTCCCCATCTCATCTCTCCCTTCTTTCCACAGGCCAGAAGTTACGGACTTCCTGAAGGATTTGATTACACGGATGTTGGATAAAAATCCTGAATCTCGGATTTCGGTCCCAGAAATCAAGGTACTGGCCTGACCCCCTAGTGGTGGCCGTGGCTTCACTTCTGTTGGGTTCTCCTTGCTTGGCTTTTTTCGGGAGTCAGTTTGATCGCGCCAGGCTAGGTCCTCCCCCTGTGCCCAGGGCCCCCGGGCAGGTAAGTCCCAGCACCTTCCCCTGCTCCGGGACCTGCTCAGCTTTGGGACCTTTGGTGCCTAGAGAAGCCACAGGCAAAAGGAAATCCCCTGAGTACAGTATTTCCTCTGCTACCAGGAAAGTACTGTGCAACAGCCTTTCGCAGGAGATTTCTGGTCCTTCGCCCCTGCGGGAGCCCGGAAGGGGCGAGAAGCTGAGAGGATGGAGGAGACTCAGGTAGGGGGAAAGGATTGCGGGGGAATTGCTGAACCATTTTGTGCTCCTCCTGCAGCCATCCAAGTCACCAGGTGTGTGGGCAAGGACAAAGAGGGGTTCTGCCTTCCATCGTGGATTAATCCAGATCCAAGACTAGGGCTTGGTGGGTCTCCCCATCACCGCTACTCGTCTGGAATAAGTAATTCCTGTCTTTTGGTGCTGTCTCATCCGTAAGATGAGACTGAAAATAGGTCTTTCTCCCTAAAACTCACTGAGATGCCCAGGGCTGCAGGTCACCAAGGTTATGTCTTGGTTGTGTAGATGGGGCCAGCGCTGGCTCCGGATGAGCCGCACCACGGACTGCGCTGTTCCTGGCGGTGCTGGGGTGAGCTGGCTCGCCAGGGAGATGGCACATCTCTCCCCTGCTCCCTGGTGTTTCAGGAGCACGTAGGGGCCATAGCTTGGGCAAGGAGATGCGTTTGCCAGGCTTATGCTGTTTGAGTTATGAAAAAGAGGAAATCATTCCTGACAGGCTGTGTTATTAATTGAAGTTGCACCCTTGGGTCACCAAGAACGGAGCGGAGCTGCTGCCCACGGAGGATGAGAACTGCACCCTCGTCGAGGTGACGGAAGAGGAGGTGGAGAATTCAGTCAAGCACATCCCCAGCCTGGCCACCGTGGTGAGTATGAAGGGGTTGATGGTCTGTGGATGCACACCAGGGTCCACGCTGCCTGCCAGGGTGGTCCTGAGCAGCTGGAGGTTTGCTGCTGAGGGACAAAAGCATTGGGCAGGATTAGAACAAAGATCTTCCCTCTCTCGGAAAGAAGTGCTACAAGGCACTTCAGCATCTCAGGGTCTTCAGGGTCTCAGCATTTTGCTGCAGATGGCTGTACCATATGTGGGGGAATATTCCAGAACAGTCCCAAAGGGCACTATCAGTGCATTGCCAGTCTCGATGCTTGAGCTGGCTGTGCAAATATCACTGTATTTGCTCAGGGCAAAAAAGCATCTGGTCCAGAACCTGCCTGCAGCCAGGAGCAGGTGTTTTGGCCAGGCATGAGGAGCTCCTGCCTTGTTCTGCCTGTCCAGCCATAGGGGCTGTGGGAGCTTCCCAGGATGGAGATTTTATCTGGGCCACAACATGCGCCAGCCCCCGCCTAGAGCTATTCTTGGTGACTTCATCTCATCTCTTTTCAAGCTCATATTTTTATTCTCTGCAACCCCCTGTGGTGGTGAGAAAGACAGTGTAACCCTGCCCTGGGTGGAAAGTGAAATTCTTTTGGGTTTTGAACCTAATGATGTCTTTGGGTGCCACCAGCCCTTGTGAGGAGGAACAGTGAGCGACCATTGACAGTTCCCTGGCACAGCCTTATCTGCCTGTAGACACCCAGGCTGTGATATTTTGAAGTACAGGTCTCCCTTTGAAGCCCCTTTTCCATCTCATTGCTGTGCCCACATCTGGCCCCATGTCTGGAGCTCCTTCCTCTTCAGTACCCTGCAGAAGTCTCGTTGACCGCTGATATGTTAATATGCAAATGTGCCTTGTGCTGCTCAGGCTGAAAAAGCAGATGTTGCTCTAATGAGATCACCACTGATGAGGGATTTCCCCCCTTTTACCTGTTCAGAGGTGACTTGTTCAGTGGGCTCAGTGCTCCCAGCCCTATTGAAATCCAGGTGGTTTTAGCACAGCTCAAGGCAAGTGAGATTTAATGAGGCTCTTGCCTCTTAAATATCGCACTGCCTCCAGGCAGATCTTGTATTCTCACATTTGCATTTATTCTTCAAAATTACCCTCTGGTGCCTGATCTTTGTGCAGCCAAGTGCAAGCATTAACACTCCAGTATGAGATTCACTCATGTGGCTTCAACTCTCCCATAAAATGCCTTCCCCTTTGGACACAGAAGGGCTCTCAAGCTGCCATGATGAGCAAAGGAAGAAGGCACAGAGGGACAAGAAGCAACATCAAATGAAGCCAGGGGTCCCCAGAGCAGGATGAATCTGCTGAGGCAGCATCCAGTGCTGCTCACCTTGTTGTCTGCTCCCACCAGCAAAACAAGTTGGGGGATGCCTGGGATGCCCTGACACTTCTGTGTTCCCAGCAGTCTCTGATGCTGGGTAACTTTGTGTTTTGCAGCCAGAGCTAGACAAATGGCCAGCTTTTCAATTTGGTTTTGCTGAATGTTAAGGCAAAAGTACGCTGGTTCCTTCCTTCCCCTCTCCCTTTCCAATGAATTTTTCTGCCAGGTAATCATGGGCAACTGGGAATTTGCAGTAATCGGTAAAACCTTCTTCTGGGGGGAAAGAATCTTCCCAGACTTGGATTTGTTCTCTTCCAGCCTCTCACACCTAGTGTGGCTTTATCTGCATGGGTGTCAGATGAGGATACAGCCCCTGTATTAAGCAGCTGGAGACTTGCAAACATACTTCCTTCTGGTTTTGGTTTGTTGGGAGTTTTTTAAAAAGACAATTTTGACTTGTTTTCCCTAGTTTTAATAACTACTTGGTCATGAGGGTTGGATGTTCCTGTTGCTCTTGAATGAAGGAAAGCATCCCTGATGAACTCCATTCTGGTTTTGCAGATCTTGGTTAAGACGATGATCCGGAAGCGATCCTTTGGGAACCCATTTGAAGGGAGCAAGAGGGAGGAGCGGTCATTGTCTTCCCCTGGGAACCTGCTGCCGTAAGTGTCATCATCCCCAAAAGACATTTTCAGCTTGTCTCACTGCTCTGGAGGAGAAATTGAATAGTTGGGCTTTGAATCTTTCATGGGGGCCATGTCTGGGACATTCACACCCCCTCTGTCTGATCAGTAACTGCTTTATGGGATTTTTGTGGCATGGAATATCTTGCTCTTCTGATGGGATGAAAAGCATCTTTTTATTGCACTTCCAGCCTGTTACTGGGAGCTGGGGGGAGATGACACGTGCTCAGGGTCCCAAAGGTCCCAGGGCAGGGAAGGGGCACACACTGGTGTCTCACTGCCTGCTATGCCTTTCTCTGAGCCACCCAGCAGCCCTTTTATTTCCTTTGAAAACAGGAAACAAGGCAGTGAAGATAATCTGAAATGCAACGACTTGCCCAACGTGGGAGAGGAGGAACTTCTTTCATGAACATCGACTTTATGGTTCTGTTGAGCAACTCAATCCAGGGCACGTCACAAAGTGTGCAGCTGGGGCTGAGCAAGGTTGACAGAGCCCACGCCAAACACAGCATGACACGGCGCTATCTCAGTATAATGCTGGATGTAGAGCTCAAATAGCAGCATGTTATCAGACATCCGACTGTTTGCCATAAACATGGAGCATCTCTGACCACTTGGACCGCTGACTTCTTGTGGGAGAGGCGCTGGCTGGTGCCACAGAGGTGAGCTGGTCGTGCTGAGCAGCGACAGAGCTTTGCACAAAAAAAAATGAACAACCCAAAGCAGTCCAACAAAAATGCATGTTTGGAACTGCTTTTAGCTGGTTTTAATGCCAAGTAATTTCCAGGGACTAAGGCCAGCGTCCCAGAGGTCTGTGTGCCCATGGTGGGCACACTCAGAAGGGTGAAGCTTTTGCCAAGTGGATCCACAGCAGTAAAACCACACGTGTGCACTTTTGAGAGTTCACGACCTACCGGGAATGTTGTTGCATCTATTCCTTGTCCTTCTGGTTTGTTTTTAATTGACACCTTTTTAACTGCATGGGAACAAAGCAAAAACCCACCCTTTCAGCTTTTTAAAGAATGCCTACCTTTGTGAGCCAAGTTGTATTAAGCAGCATCTTCAGGACGTTCAGAAAGTGAGGTTAATTACCTCCACAGGTAATTAACACCTTTCCAAAGGCCTTGGTGTGACCAGGACTTGGTAAGTTAGGTATTCAGTGTATGAAAGGAAAAGGTATTTAAGGGCTTAAGTTCAGTTTGAACTATTTTTGCTGCAGAAATATGAGTGAAAGGTGGTGTTTAGCTGAATGTTTTGAACAATAGAGGAAGCACTAACAGTTTGTTTCTAAATATTTTACTTGATCTAGGTAGATATATTATTAAATATAAAATTCAGGGTAAAATCCTTCACTTCCATGTACATTACATGGTTTACTACAACTAAAAATAATACAACTTATGCTGTTTTTTAAGTATAGACTTAGGGCTTGCTTAGAATCTTAATGAAATATTCAGATTAGCTAGTAATTTTCAAAGAAACTTTTGTTTTCCCAACTCTTAATCTGGATTCTGGGGCCAATGCTATGTATTTTTGCCAGTTTGTTACCAGTAATTTGTGAATGCCTGTGGATCAGAGGCTTGTTAGTACATTAAGTATATACCTAATTCATAGATTGTTTCTTATGAAGAGCTCTTTCACCTTCAGTCAGATTACTCTGATTATTTGTGGTGCTTGTAAAAAAATAATAACCTATCATGTGGTGGGAGAGACTCTGGTGTCCAGACACACTTCCCCAAGTTCTCTGTGCTTGGACAAAGCTGGAGAACAGCAGACTCCTCCTGGAGAGGAGTCGGGGTTTGCCTGAGGAAAGGGGTCACGGTAAGTACAGTTGTTTAGGGGATGGAGTGTGGGACTGGGAAGGGGGGAAAAGTCTGATCTCTTCTCAGTCTGATGTGGTTGTGTGACCTTGAATGAGGCATTTAAAGTGATGGTGTGCCTGACAGAGGGGGAGGATTCGAGTCTCCCAAGCTTGTAAGGGACTGCTAAGGCTTAGTTCTTTGCCCTCAGGAAGAAGGCACTAGGAGACACCCAAGTATTGTGATTAATGGCCTGCTAACCCTGGCCATGGATGCCCTGCCTTTAGGAAGTGACTGTCCCCTTGTCTTCCTTGATCCTGGGCAGCACAAGCAGCAGTGCTCTGAGGTCCTTGGCCCCACTGCAGTCAGACCTGGCCTGGTAATTCCTGGTTAGGACGGGTGTTTGTTAAAGCCAGGACAGAGTTAACAAGGGTGCAGGTGCTTACACAAACTGTCCCTTACACCTTTTGACCACTTGAAGTGATGTTCCCCCTAAATTGCAATTTATTATGGAAACATTGTGCTGCTGGCCTGTCTCCAGAGCCAGTGAAGACAGTTTGTGGTTTAGGAGCAATACTATGGAGTTTGGAGCCATAAGACACGCACTGTTTTCCTCCCGTTTTAGTCCAAGGCTATGCCAAAGCCCTGCAGCTTCAGCTATGGGAAAACCAAACAGGTAACCTGGGGGCCAGCCCTGCTCCAGCTGCCTGCTCCCCCTTTCCTAAACAGGACTTTTCATTGTGGAAGTGCGTGTGAGTGGGCAGCCTGGTTCTCTAACCCTGCAAATGGACTTGATCTGCCAAAAAAAAAAAAAAATTAAAAAACTAGGGGATTTGTAGTTAGTGCATAGCAATGTGTGGTGTGTTTGCTAGAGGTGTGTTGTAGAGATCTCTGTGCTGCCCATCTCTGGTTGTGATCTGCTGGGTGCCTCCTGAGACAGTTTACATTGACCACACAGGTTTGCCTGGTGCAACCACAGCTTCTCAACAGACTGAGCTGTACCAGCTCCTCAATGCCCCCCCCCCACAGGGGCCTCAGATATTCCCACAATCAGTGTCTTAGGGCCAGCATGGGCTCGGTTCTGAAGGATGTAAAGCTCAGCACTTCCCCAAACCGAGTGTCCCTCAGTGCCAGCTCCCCTGGGGCTGCAGCCAAAGGCACATTTCTGAAGGAAATGCGATGTAGATTTTTCTTGTTGGTCAGCTCTGTTGAAAGCACAAAGCCTTGGCCGTGTGAGGAAGATCCCTCTAAATGCATGACCTGTAGAGAAGCTGTCCTGTGTATATAAACCTGCTCAGTTCCCCAGCTGCTGTTCCTTAGTAGTAATGCTGGCTTTCTTCTTATAGTGAACATTTTGCTTGTGCCTTGGAACTGGGCTGTAGCTTGATTTCCCCAACTCCCTTCCTTTCAAGCAAGCCCAGTGCTGACTGGGAGCTTATTGCTGGGTACTAAGCCTTTTTGGCTCTGAAAGCACACAGGAAAGTGCTAAGGGGAAACCAGGCCTCTTGTCTGGGTAGTTTTTCATGGTGGTCCCCTCTTACCTATCAGGCAATTGATCTGTTTCTTTTCTAAGGTCCTGAAATATTGCTGATTTTTATACTGTTTGTTTAATGACCAAGGCTTGTGTTTCATTCCTACCCCTTTATTATGCATTTAACTTTATCAGGTGTATCAAGTTTAAATACTGTGTATTTACCACTTTTAAATTATATTACGTAAGAAGAAACAAAAAACAAACCAACAACTAAGTGTTTTTCCACACAGCTGTTCAAGCTTCACTGTACAATATTGAAATAAATGACATGCAATCAAACCCAGAGTTAGTTGATCAAGTGGAACCATTATCCTGTTTGACTGGTCTTTATCAAGCTGTGAGAGTTTGGTTGTTGGAAGAGGAATCTGAAAGCACCTTCCTATGTTACTGAAGTCTGGTGCTCTACCACTACTGGGCATCTTGGGGATCTAGGATAAGTCCACAGTGGCTCAAGCCACTGCATAATCCAAATGGAGCATTCACAGGCACAGACTGCAGCACTGACTCTTGGAAAGGCACTGTTTGAGTTGGGACACAACTTAGTGCTCAGCAGTAGCAAGCACATAAAGAATAAAACAAGATGGTAATGCTGTGGTATACACACTGTGCTGCTGGAAAAAGGCAGCAAAGCCCCAGCCAGGATGCTGGAGGTATGGAATAGATCCCAGGGCTCTGTAACACTAGAAAAGGCTCAGGGAAAGGGAAGAGGTTTGTGAGTCAGTTGTGATCACTAGAGATGCTCAAGGCCATGTGAACATAAAAGCCCCCAAAATACACTTTAATCAAATTGTGTAAACCCATTAAATGCAGCAGCCCAGACACATGGTTGGTGTGGTGGCAAAAAGCCTGGGAGGTGTGCCAGGGAAGACAGATCTGTTCTTCCAAGTAATTTGTACCAGCGTGTGGATAAGGTCCCTAAAACCCAGGCCTCTAACTTACAAGTCTTTTCCCTTGGAGAGGGTTTTAATGCAACAGACACAGAGAAGGTGTCAGGAAAACTAAGGTGGAGCAGAAGCTGTAGTTGCAGCAGCACTTCTGCTGGGAGAATCAAGAGACAAAGCCCACAGAGCCCTGGCTTTGATAGCTCTCCACTGACAGATGGTGTCTGGGGAGAAATGAACAAGCAAAACCCAGCCTGCAGGACTCTAGGAGGGCTGAGAGAGGCTAATATTTTATTGAAGTAAAATTTAAAGTAGTACCATAAAAATTAGACAAAACAGAAAAAAAATATTCTGTTATCAGTGAGCCATTTATCACAGCACAGTGGAGCCAGACACTGCTTTATCTTTGTCTGTGGCCACTGGGGCTTGGAGACACAGTTAAATAGTAGGTGCAGGCTCAGCTAAGCTTCACAATCCTTCAGGACAAGGAAAAATGACTTGACAACAGCAAGGAGCTGCTTTCCCAAGGTTAGGCAACACCTGGCAGGGGCCATGTAAGGAAGAATCCCTGTCTGTTATCCTGTGCTCTCTGCACAGGGAGCTCAGGGATAGAAGGACAGTCAAAATGACAATGTCCCTGTCCCAGGTGTGGCCAGAGCAGAGGCCTGGACGTCATGAAGCACAATTCTCCCTCTGTGCTTAGTGCAATTCATCTGGAAAGAACAGTAGGCAGGGAGCAGACCCACTTCTTCTCCCTGGGGGCTGGCTCCAGCCAGGAAAAGTAGTGAAGAGTAGCAAAGATGGTCCCTTTCTCAGTTTGGTTCCCCACTTCCTTCCAGTGAAGAGGGGGTGGTCTCCCAACAGGGACAAGTAAGGTTCACAGCAGCAGTTCAGAGCAGCAGTTGGTGCCCAGCAGCAGGAGCTCAGGAGTTGGTTCCGTATGTCTCACCGACTCCCTGCAAGGATCAGAGATTACAGCTCTCTGCCAGAAAACTCTTCTTTTTCCCTCTTCCTCTCACACGAACCCCCCTACACAGGCAAGCTACTGTTACTCAGACTTTACTTTTCCAGTGCCACAAGGATTCAGAAATCCACCCTCAGCAGCAACACTTGCCCCCAAGCACAGGGCTGTAGGGCTGAGCTCCACTCTCAGCACCAGTAAAGCACCTCCCTAAATCCTATTAACCAAGCAGAGCATTTGGACCCTGGAGGGAGCCATAACTGTGGCTGGTCTCAGAAAATATCAACCCACTGATGGGTTTGTTCACAGCCACAGGAACCCCAAAAGCCAAGACTGAAGGATTTGATGAGAACAGAGCCATTCTCAACAGCTCTCAGAAGGCAACTGCCAATGACTGCAACCCAGAAAGGAGGTGCAGTAGGAGCATGACAAGTTAAACATGTATTTTTCTCTCCAAGAGTGGTTGCCCAGGAAACATGACAATATTTGTTTCTAGTGCTCCTCCCTTCAACAGCCTTGAGGTAAAAATTAGCTTCTCTGAAAAAGAGAAAGTTTCCTAAAAACTGTGGTTTAAAATCCTTATTTGATGTGGACTTTCTACATCCTGTTTCAGAATCTCTCCAGAGACAGAGAAGGAAGCAAGTCTGCCTTTCCCCTGCCTCCATTGATGCTTACCAGTTCATAATCCTCCACATATTTGTATTTCTTTTCCCGATAGTAGTACCTCTTCTTCATGCAGTACAGAACAACAATGTCACACAGCACTGTTGCCTAGTGGAGATTGAAAGAGTTTAGGACAATGATCCTCAGAACTGAGGCACTAATCCAGAACTGAGTCCAAGAGCAGACAGTGTCACTTACCACACCAAACAGCGCTAAGCCAGAGCCGATGTTAATCATGGTGGGAATTACATCAAATTTTCCTGCCTAGAAGACAGTTACAAGGCTGAATATATTTTTCAGCATCTCTGAAAGTCCTCACTACAACACCTCCAGGAACTGTCACCCTACCTTTCCAAACACTACGATATGAAAGCGGATGCCAAAAGCTTTGACAAGCGTCCGTGATTCAGTGCCATCACTATTCTTGTAGTATTTTGCAAACCTGGAGGAAAGATAGGTCAGAGCTTAGCTGGAAATTCTGAGGATGCTTATGTGATCATGCAACATCCAGGTGTGTTCCACATCCCAAGAGGATGGGCTGAACATTGGTACTTCCAGGCACAAACCCCAAATGGTGATTTCATGCAGGCAAGCACTTGTTGGAGAAAAGCCCAAAATAGGTGAATTTAAGAAGACAGTTATCACAAATCAGGGAACTTGCAAAGCATAGGAAAGGGAGAAAGTTGGCTGTAATAGGGAAGCAGAAGGACAAATGGGAAGAAATTCAGCTACACGAGAGCAGGGGAGCAGGCAGCTGCAAGGGACCAGGCAGCCACGAGAGGGCAGGGCCAGGAGCAGCAGCGCAGCTCGGCTGCCACACAGAGGCTGTTCCGTGTCCCGAACAGGGTGGCCGGCAGGCAAATGACTGGGAAAAGACATGAGAACAAATAAGTGAGGTCAGACTTACTCTGCCACGTGGTTGACTAAGCCATGAGGAAGCAGAGAAGAGGGTGGAAGAGAAGAGGAAGGATTGGTAAGGGGCTGCACCAAAGTCTGGAATTAGCAAGAGCACTTCAGATCTGGCTGTGATATCCTCCAGCCAGTCGCCTGACACCCCAACACCTGCAGGCCTGGCACCTCCCAAACACACCTTCTGCTGTCTGCATGACAGCAGATCCTCACTGAATTCATCCCAGGTCCACCAAAAGATCCCCTGTTCTAAGTGAGATTTTGTGATTCTAGAAACAACAAGCTGTGTTTCCTCACAAGCAGGAATCCTGCAAGGACTTTGGCAAGGTGGCCAATCCGTACTATTACAGTCTGAGCCTGGATGAAACCAGCTGCACTGGTGTTTTACTGGAGGTGCTTGGACTGTAATGGCCAGAATGTTTATGTGGTGGTGTATGCCATTAAATATGATCTTCAACTGAGAGAGACACTTTTAGAGGTTAGTTTTGCCCTCAAGCACAGTGAAGGAGATGCTCTGGTCTCCCACCTCCACCTCCCAGCCCCCTCAAATTCTGCCCTATCAACATAGCCTGAAACAGTCAGTTCTCCCACTGCCATGCCATGGCCCAAACAGCCACCCAAAAGCTGATGGAAACATGACTCAAGACACTCTGATGCAATCAGTGGAGCTTCACTGACCTCCCCCCTCTGCTGTGGTTTGCACACAGTGAGGATCCCACCCACTCTGTCTTACAGCACCAGCAGAACTCTCCAAGTGTTCTCCTGGTGCTCTCTAAGCACCATAGAGATCCCAAAAGTACCCACAACTGCCAGTGGCAGAGTGAGCCACAGGTGCCCTCACAGCCACGTTACCTGAAGTTGTAGCCAGGTGAGACGGTGTGGGCAGTGTCCTTGTTGTCGAGGCGCCGGAAGGAGTATTTTGGCACACAGTGGGAAGCAGCTCTGTCAAGGTTGCAGTCCCAGTTGATCTGCAGTGCCATGACTCCACCCTGCCAAGTGGAGGAGAGGAGAAGGTCTCTGTTAGAAGGCTCTCTGCTGACCAGGACTCTGATTTACTGGCTCTTGTCCCAGTCCCAGTTAAACACTCTTTCCCCCTGCTACAGAAGGGTCTTGTACATAACCCCACCCAAACCAGCCAAGGCCAATTATTTGTAGTAGAATTGACTCCAGGCCCCCTGGCCAGAGCAGCTCTCCATCCTGCAGCTACTCTGTGTTCTGTGGCTCATGCCACGAGGCAGAGCCACCTACCACTCCTCTTTTACAGAACTGAAGCCCAAGAGAAGGGTCTGTCAAATACCTCCACAGCCATTTCCTGGAAGTCCTGCCCTGCAGCTTCAACTATTTGCCCTAAACGAAAGATGGGGCAGAAGGGGTCTGTGTGGGCATCATAGATACAGTCCTTGAGGTAGGTGGAGTTGATAGTGGGGAGGATGTTTCGCCTACAGGGGAACAGAGAAAGAAGAGCTGTTGCATCTTCTTCCAGCCATCCAGCTCCCCTTTACAGTCCATGAGATCAGACAGGACAATGCTCCCCCCACTATTTACTTGCTGAAGTTGAACTTGCGGTACCAAATGTTGTTCTTCACCAGAAGGGTGAAGTTCTCAGCTGCTTGTAGGAACGCTGGCCTACAAAACAAGAGGAAGGGTAAATAAGTACAACACACTTTCACAAACTGTGTCCTTGCTGCTCATCTCTTCAGTTTTTCCCAACAGCACCTCAAGGGAGAAGCATCAGCTGCATCCCACCAGCCTCATCCCAGGAGGGCCACCACAGAGCAGGGAGACAGAGCACTCACTTGGGTATGTGACTGTCATCCTCCACAGGGCACCATGCAAGGACTTCACAGGTCTTAATGCTGCTGTTGTATGAAACACACTCCCCAGTCTGGATGCCTGGAAAGATATGTGCATGGAGGTACTACTAATCAAAACCAGAGGCAGTATTTGTCCCATGACATCTCCTCCCTCTATATGGTGAAAACAATTTTCTCAGGGCAAAGTGCCACTACCAAGACCCCCATTACCTTCCAGTGCACTTTGTAGTGAAATTTCAGAGAAAGGAGCATCAGGTCTTTTTCCTGAGCCAAATCCTCATCTATGTGAAATACTGCTTCAGGAACTCAAGGCCTTGAAAAAGCCCTCACACCGTTTGCTAACCCGCAAAGCCCACATCTACCCAGCATCCATCTGCTCTCCCCAAGTAGAAAAATTTGAGCTTCCCTTTCAGTTCTCCTATGTGTGAGCTAAGGGGAACAAGCAGACTGAAGGGAAGTGCTGCTTCCTTCACAGCAGGGAAGGCACAGCACAAAGGTATCACAACACAGACTGAAAGACCATTGCAGCAGGTTTCTTACCATTGCTGTGGGTGCTGACATATCCTGGAAAACAGCTGTTGTTCTTCACCTGGCACTCCGTTTTATCATCTGGCAGCTGGAGAGGAACAATAATTTCACTAAGCTCTGTGAACCCTCTCCCCCACACTTCCACCCACACGAGGCAGGATTAAAGCAGATCCTGCACCTACCTCTGGGCAGCGGCCTTGGCTCTGGTTCAGCGTCAGTATCACATTGGTCATGACAAACACAGTGTTCTCACCCTGAACAAGCAAAACAAGAAGGCAACTTAAGAGTGACAGACTGCAAAGAGCATCCAAGGCACCACACCAAATACCTTTGTTGACAGAGCCCAGGTGGCTCCACAGAAGGGACCTGCTTTGGACAGTGCTGGCGCAGCAATAAAGGAGCAGATTCTCATATGAATTGCTTGATGTTGCTGTGTTAAGCCAGAGGAAGAACTGTGGGACTAGAAACTCTTTCTGTCCTCCCACTCAGACCAAATTTCCTCATTCCCATTATGAAAACAGAGATCACACAGCTCCTCAGGGGAGCTGCAAGGCAGGACCAGAAACAGAGCTCCAGCTCCCTTTCTTTTTGCAATATATCAATTAGAAATTTGACCAGTCCTGGTTTGTTTCTTCAGGGAGCACCATTTTTGTTACTTTACTTTCATTACTTTCAAGTCTGTACGATTCCAGATCTGTTGTTTGCTTCTGCTCCAATGATATGCAAATATGAACACTCAGCCAAAATCTGGCTAAATCTGTCTTTTTTCTGCATCATGTGTCATGCAGACAGAGGGACCCACAACCAGCAGCTTGGCTGTGGCTGCCCATCCCAAAGGCCACCACACATGGCCCACAGAGTGCAGATTGCCACAGACACAGTCAATCAGTAACTACAGCAGAGCTTCCTGTTCAGTTCCGGATCAAGTGACTTGCACCAGGCTATTCCTGGTGTTTCTGCCAACAAGCTAACTTGGGTCCGTTTGCTTTAGAGCAGTAAGACAGAGGACATGTGGTTATTGTTGCAACTTTTTCCTGAAGCCTGCCAAGTTCTTCATCCTCTGCGGGGACCGGCACTGTTTAACAGTTTTGTGGGCAACGTGGACAGTGGGATCGATGCACGGTCAGCAAGTTTGCTGAAAACACCGACCTGTGTGGTGGGATGGCATTCAGAGGGACCTGGACAGGCTGGAGAGCTTGGCCTCTGTGAACCCCATGAAGTTCAACAAGGCCAAGTGCAAGGTACTGCATGAGGGTCAGGGCAATCCCAAGCACAAATACAGGCTGGGTGGGGAATGGATCAAGAGCAGCCCTGAGGAGGCGGCCTTGGGGGTGTTGGTGGACAAGAAGCTCAACATGACCCAGCTATGCACACTCACAGCCCAGAAATCCAACCCTATCCTGGGCTCATCCCCAGCAGGGTGACCAGCAGGTTGAGGGGAAGATTCTGCTCTTCTACTTCTCTCTCGTGAGACCCCACCTGCACTGCTGATTCCAGCTCGGGGCCACCAGAGCTGGACCTGTTGGAGCGAGTCCAGAAGAGGCCATGAAGATGCTCTATGGGCTGGAGTAACTCTGCTATGGAGATAGGCTGAGAGAATTGGGGTTGTTCAGCCTGGAGAAGATAAGGCTCCAGGGAGACCTTAGAGCCCCTTCCAGTACTTAAAGGGGGCTTATAAAAAGGAGGGAGAGGGAATTTTTACATGGGCAGGTAGTGCCAGGACAACAGGGAACAGTTTTAAACTAAAAGGGAAGAGATTTAGAAGAAATTCTTCCCAGTGAGGCTGGTGAGGACCTGGCACAGGCTGCCCAGAGAAGCTGTGGCTGCCTCATCCCTGGAAGTATTCAGGGCCAGGCTGGACAGGGTTTGAAGCAACCCAGGATAGTGGAAGGTGTCCCTGCCCATGGCAGGGGGTTGGAACTAGATTATCTTTAGGGTCTCTTCCAACCCAAACCCTTCTGTGATTCTACACAAGCACACACATAGATATACTTTTCTCAAAACAAACTTCCCCAGGGCTCGTGGTGCAGGTGCTCAGCATGATCTGTAACAAAGCAAAGCTGCTTTATTCTCTCATATCAAGGCCATGCTGGAGCTGAAGCTGCTCTGCCCTCAGTGGACTTTAGCAAAGCAGTAGCCGATTGCTAGAAAACCCTCCCTCTCCATGGGAAAGTGACTGATACCTGAGGAGGGATGACATAGTCGGCTACATCCCAGATCCTGGCTCCCAAGGTGGATGTGTTTGTCAGGGTTACTCCTTTCACCTTCGTGGTTACAGAACTGACCACGGAGTCTGTTTCCTGGTAACCCTTCTGCCACAGGAAGACCCACCTGCAAGAAACAACTGATAAGCACTATAAACAAGCACACATGGTCGGAATTTCTCCTTTTCCCATATGTCACCTGAAAGGGCCAGTCCAGATAGTTTTACAGCGTTTCCCTACAAAAGGGTCACAGGACAGGCAATCTCCTTTGTGGTTTTTAGGGGGTATTTTTTATTTTCAGAATGTTCTGCAGGGTGTAATTTGCTTTTATGCCCAGCCCCGCTGGGTGAGCGGCAATGACCCCCGGGGACGGTCCCGCTCCTGAGGGGTCCTGTCCTGTCTGCAGCCCCACAGTCCCAGTGAAGTCTGCCCATTAAGCAGTGACACCACCTCCGTGTCACCCTTCGGGGAGCTCCGAGCTCCCGACTCCCCTCAGCCCGCGCCCCCCCGACAGAACCGGGGTCCCGGGGCCCCCCCGCCCCTCAGCCCGCGCCCTGGGGGCTCCCAGCGCGTCCTCCCTCCCGGCGGCCGCTCCGGGACCCCCGCACTGCCCCGCCCGCTCACCCGATCACGTATGCGAGGATGGCGAGCTGCACCCCGCGGGTTGATGAGCCCCACTTTGCGGCTGCGGATCAGCACGATGCGGGGGTGTCGTACTCGAAGAGGAAGCTGTGGAAAGCCCCGCACGACGCCATGGTGGTGGCCGGAAGGGCGGGAGGCCGGCAAGGGCGGGCAGGCGGGACCGAGCCCTCACGGGCCGGGCCGGGCAGCCCCCGGTGCCACAGCGCCCGAGCCGCCCGCAGGGCGCTCCCGCAGCCCCGGGGCCGCCACCGGCTCGCTGTGGAGGGCAGCGGCGGCAGAGGCTGCCCAAGGCTGTTTGCACAGAATCACCGAATCCATTAGGTTGGAAAAGACTTCTGAGATCATCCAGTCCAACCGATGACCCAACACCACCACGTCAACAATAAGTGCCACGTCCAGTCTTTCCCTAAACACCTCCGAGGACGATGACTCCACCACCTCGCTGGGCAGTCCGTTCCAGTGTCTTGCTGTGAAGAAATTCTTCCTGATGTCAAATCTAAACCTCCCCTGGTGCAGTTTAAGACTATGTCCCTCTTGTCCTGTCACTTGTTACTTGGGAGAAGAATCTGACCCCCACCTGGCTACAACCTCCTGTCAGGGAATTGGAGAGAGCGAGAAGGTCCCCCCTGAGCCTCCTTTTCTCCAGGCTGAGCCCCCTCAGCTGCTCCTCATCACTCTCGTGCTCCAGACCCTTCCCCAGCTCCATTGCCCTTCTTTGGACTCCCTCCAGCACCTCAATGTCCTTCCTGAATTGAGGGGCCCAGAACTCAACACAGTTTTGGCAGGAGTAGAGATCCCCTAACACCAACTCGTATCTTGCATCCAGCTCAGGGCAAGGACCAAGCACCTGCCTCCAAAAGACAGCAGAGCATATTGAAGACCATCATGCTCCCATCCACAAGGAGCAAATCCTTTATTTATCCTCTTGCAGAATTAAACTTTGCTATAAAAGCAGGGATCTGCCCCCTAATTCATGCACCTTCCACCTGGTGCTGAGATACCCAACACAGTGCTTATATTAGAAACACCACCATAACCCTCATAAGAACGAGTTAGGACGAGATGAATAGATCAGATAAATAAATAAATAGAGCTGATAAAGTAGCAGTGGGAATTTCAGGGAGTACAAAACAATTAAAGAGCTTTAGGTAAGCTATATGTTGGTAAAATGCTTTATCTTTTATAAAAACAGTCAAAACTGAAAGGACTATAAAAAGCAGGGAAAGGGTAAGGAAGAACTTTGATGCAAATGTGAGAAGAGATCAAAATCACAGTCTTGGGTGAATATTCAGTGTAATTATTTTCAAAAGGAGAATTGGTTCATATGCTAGAACAGAAATGCATTAATGCCTACGGTAATATTTTCCCACTCTAGATGCTGCAATATGAATGTTAACACAATTGATGAAGATATAAATACAGCTGGCATAATCTGCCAGCAATATATCTTCAAATACATGTGGGAAATGGAAATGGCAAACTGCTGGGTTAGCTCAGAGAGAACAAAGCTTTGTTGAAAGGAGTGCAGAACATACCTGTTATAATCCTTCTCACCTTGGTTCTACAAAAATAGAACATGCCTAAATATAACAAAAATAGAGAATGGAAAAAGTGTTGGAGCACAGATTAATCTACCCTGAGTTCACTGCTCCTCGGGTGTACTCTGACCTCACACATCACAGCACAGAGCTACTCTCACAAGTTCAGGAGGAGGAGGTGTAGGAAGCAAGGCCTGCTTGAAGGTAAGAACAAACAGTCCAACACTGCAGTTCCAATGAGTGTGAATGAAATGCCCAAAAATATTACACAAAGAGGGTAAAAGTACTTTTCATGTAATTCCTGAGTTCAAGCTAAAAAGAACAATACAAAGAGAAGAGCTGGGCTTTTCAGAAAATGCTTTGTCTGTGTCACTGGAACCATCTAAAATGAGTGTGTTTAATCTGGTCAGACCATGAGGCCTTCAGTGACGAGTTAGGAAACTTGTTCTGTGGCCTCTGTCTAGAGCCTCTTGATCCAGGGCTGCAGAACATGGGGAGGGTGAGGCAGAAAAATGCTCAGCACCACATTTCCAAGTGATTCCTCTTTTGGGCTTCCTTCCTTCAGGGTTGTGCTTTGAGGTGACTCTTGTCTTTCTTCAGGGTGTGACCAGACAGCACCAGCTGCTGAAACCAGCGGGAGGTTGTGATGTGCTGCCCTTTTTTCCTTCAGCAAGAGCTGTTCGTGGTACTTCTGTGTTGGCTGGCATTTGCCACATCAGCACCACTTTTGGCAGCCTGGTGAAGAGGCCCCTTCTTTCTGGGTTGCCCCAGCTCATATTCTTCATAATCAGGGTTCTTGTTGGGCTGGCTGGTGCAGCAGCTGCCAGCATCACAAAATTTCACAGGGTGGCTCTGCAACAACAATTCCCAACATAAAGAAAACAGCACTTGCTGCTTCATCCAACCACAAGGAGAATTTTCAACAGAGATCCTCGCTATTGGGTTTTTTAGTTTGACACAGCACAATAGGGATAGTGATGATAGATCAGCAGATCTGGAGGAGGATTGTCTTTCTGGGTTGCCATCACCCACCCGAGCGAAACCAAATCGACACCTCACGAGTTGTTTGAACACCGACGCAGTCCTGCGGGCACACACCCACCACAGCAAAGCAGCAATTTTTAATTGACTCCAGAAAGTACATCCTCTGGTCACAGGACTTATTACCTTGAAGTGGACAATAGGAATCTAGTTTTAGCCCCTCAGAATCTAATCCGGAAATATGGGTGGGTGGCAGAAACCCAGATCGGTTTGGGATGACACCCCCAGTTCTCTCTTCTGAATGGAGGGTGCCAGAGGTTAAGTGTCTGTCTTTACCTCAACAATACTGTCTTGAGGGTGCTGCAAATTCACTTTTAGAAGTTTCTTTAGCAAGGTAACGTGGCTCATCAACATAGGACATGCATCACCTGTGCAGCATTAAAAATGAGCATTGTCAGCTGGCATAAATTACTTGGAGAACTGAAGACAAACACAGCATAGATTTTCCTCCTCCAGCCCTTTCAGCCTTCTGAAATGAAGGTGCTGAGCCCAGCTTGATGAAGGGAATTTGCCAGGCATCTGACCTGGCAATCTAAACTAAATTAACACATATAGAGAGATTTAAACAAATTAATAATCCAACTAATGTCCAATGAGTGTTTTGCTGTCTCATTTCAAATTGGAATCCAAAGCTGCAGAAAGAAGCTCAATTGCAGATAAAGCAGATAGAAAACCCCAACAAGGATATGTGGGGAGTTGGCAAACACAAGAGTGCCCATGCTCTGAAGGTTTTAATATCATGTTATCCAGAACCAACTCTGAACTCCTGAGCACACTTCAGCATTCTCCATTCTTTGATCAGTAAAGAGTGACAAGAATCACAAGAGCCTTTCCTACCTTCCAGTTTCTTATTCTATCATAAACTTTCCTGATGCACAGCTCACATCAGCCTATGGATCAATAAGCAGTCACAGAGCATGGAACAAAGAGATCTTTTAAATCTGACAACGGAAAGCTGGCAGTGCAGACAAAAATCATTATATTAAAGTGTAAGACATACTAAACCACACAGTGGTATTAATATCCAACCTCTGATAACAACACCCAGATGCCTTCTGTCTCAGACATGTTGTGGGGACTCAAAGTGCTTTATTATTCTTGACTGGTTTACTTGAGTGATCTCTAAGTCCTGTTCTCCTTCATTTAGATAAATAATCTGCATGGGAATTTGCTAAGCTGAAGAGACAGAAGGTCAGTTCCAAGGGTGGCAGATATTCATAGATCACTCTGTCATTGCTATTCAAAATTTGTTCTATAGTTGGTTGCCTGTTCAAGTACTAAAAGAGGAAAGTGTTTAAGAGGATATATCTGGTGTAAAAGCCATCAGCTCAGCCCTCTGCTTGCTGCCATCTCCAGGTCCTCATTCAGATTGTAGAGATCTAAAGAAAAATCCATTTTCCTCCTTCCTTTCTCTTTGGGTTCAGTCTCTGTCACTCTGCTTTGCCATCTTGATGCCAACAAACCAGCCCAAAGCAAGCTTTTAAATGATTCCACTCTCTCCTGCACATCCTACTGCAAGCTAAGTTTGGCAGACTCCGAGTGCCTTTAATCAGAGTTCCCAAGATCGTGCGATCATTTGCTTCCCGTTCACCACAATCTCATTTGTATGCTCTGAAGGCAGTGAGTCACTCAGAAAAACACACTGGGATGTGTTCTGCTTTCTCCTTTTCTTTGCACAGACATGAGATGCCCATTTTCCTGTGCTGAATGGTTCCACGGTCTGTGGCCAGGACGTGTTTTAGTGGCCAGCTCAGCCTCTGACACCTGCGGGTCAGTTAGGTTTTGTTTGAGAGTTTTCCTAACTCTTTCCAGGATCAGAGGTTTTTCCTAGCCCTCGGGATAGAGGTTATTTTACATCTACTCTTGGTGGCATAGAAGCTCTGTGACAGCTTTGTGCTCAGAGCTGACCTTTTTACCTGTGTAAGCTAAACACTTTCACCTTGTGATTTGAATTGCACATCTGTTGTGCTATAGCAATTTTACCCCAGTAGAAACCAGTATAGCTGAATAGACAGTTCTGTTGTCCACTGCATGAGAGAAACAGTTATTCTGGGAGGCTCTGTTCCCAAGCTTTCCTTATTTCTCTTAGTTCCTGAAGGATTAATAAGGCTAAAATATTATTCAAACTTGCCATTTGTCTCTCCCACAGATGCAGGCCTGAATGCACAACCTTTTTGAGTAAAGAATGCCAATTTACACTTTTTTTTTTCAGAGCACTACTACTCACTCTTCAGAGAGCATTGAGGAATGTTTGCACTTACATGGTGGAATTAAATTTTGGGAAGTGAACATTGTTCTTTATTAGCACAGTGAAATCTTCAGAACTCCTCAGAACAGCTGGCCTAAAACATCAAATTAACTAACTTCTTTTACTTAAATACATAAGTTAATGTTATGCTATTTTACTATTACCTGGAAAGCTGTCAGTGGGAGGAATATGTTGCTAAGAATAACACTGAAATACAGGGAGTTAGGTGGCTCAGGGGAGCAAGAAAGACATGGGTGGTTTTCTTAGTTTTAGGTATAAATTGCACTTGTTTGTGTGGGCCAAGCCTAACCAGAGTCTGTACATATACCTGAAATGGGAACTCAGGAGGCTTCTGATAGAAATCTTGCTATAGAATAGTAGTAAGAATTTACACCATTTGGCAGCTGCTGGTTTCTGCCCCATGAATTGGGGGCAGTTTCACTGCTGTCCCCACAGACAGGTGGCCATTTACACCAGAGCTGCACAGGTAAGAGTGTAAGAATGAGCCATAGGCTTGATCAGGAGTATTTTTATTTCCATCAAGACAGCCATTCCAAGGGGGAAACCCAACCTTCAGAGCTGTCATCCTCATAAAGGATAGTGCTCCTAAGAAAGGAATATTCTTCCTATCATTGTATTTTGAGCAATGCCTCTGCATCAGAGGTCTGTGATGACAAGCAGCACATTAGCTGGATGATGTGCAGCTTCCATGAGGGACTTCTCATGAGTGTCCTCTAAACCAAGCCAATGAATGAGACTTAACTGCAAACCAAAGACATGACTTTTGTGGATGTTACCTGGACACAAAAGTCACTGATGAGTTTCACTGTATAATAGTTCAGACATTAATAATGTAAGTTAATGGTTAAAGAACTAAAAATGAATGAACCTATAATGTGAAACTCTCCATCATTAATCAATCCACTGGGAAGCATCTGGAATCTGATCCAAAACTCTTCTGAAAAAGGTGTTGTTGAAAAAGGTCCTTCGCCAACTAATCCAACAACTGTGCCCCGCCTCAGGCAGAAGTGAACAATCCAAACTAGAGGAACCTCCTTGCCAACATGCAGTGGCTTTGTTCTGCTCCTGCCATAACTAAGGGGAAGGAAAAGGAGGCCTCTTGTAGAGACCTTTCAAAGGAACTTGGACAGTAAAGACAATCATGGGTGTAACCAAAGCCCAGCATTGCTACCTCGGTATCTCAACCACATGGCAAAGCTTCCTGGCTCTGACCTTGGTCTTATGTATTGTTCTGGTAGAAAATAAACACTCACCTTTGCTTTTTGGTGATTCCTCCTTTTTTTTCCTCACCAATGGAACTTGTGAAGGAACGTTATAGATCAGAACCAAACCTCTCTCCCATTATTTTTGGTGCCTGGTAGTGACCGACTCCTGGCACTTTAGAGAAGGTTAGGAAACAAGACAGAATGTGTCAACTGTGAGATGTAATTAAAAGCAAAATTCCCAGTGTAGCATCCGCAGCAGAGCCCACGCAGTGTGACATTTCAGAATGACTGCCAGTCACTGAAACTTTATAAAAAACCCCCCTAGGATTTCATTAACTCAGGAAGCTCATGCATATCTTTCCCGGATGCTGTATGAACAATTGCAGCCTTCCTGTTGTTCGACAAAACCTTTTTCAGATCATAACTCTGTCCACAGGAGAAGGGAATGGAAATTGCTTTAAAGTGCTGAAAAACCTCAGCAGAAGGAGCTGTAGGAGGCCTTGTGGGCTCTAGAGGGGACCTGAAACTGGAAAAACTGCTCAGTGTCTGCAGAAAACCCCAAATTAGGGAGAAGATGATATATATATACATACATAGAAACATGTGTATCTCATATATGGTGCAAATGTGCTTGCATTTTTTAAAAGCAATGAATTAATAAAAGTCCTAAATGACCTAGTTTCTTACACATACATTTAAAAGCCAGTAGAGAAGAGCTAAAATTGATTATCACTTGCTCTCTTAGAGTATAATTTCCATAATTTCAGTTGAAATCAAATATTTCATAAATTTTTTTGATGCTTTGGGTGCTACAGACTAGAAATAGAACATTTTTGTGTCAGATATTGTAGGGTCATGGGGTTACAACAAAAGATGGCTATGAGGCCCTTCCACCCCACTCTCTAGGTCACAGCAGCGTTTTTCCACAGAGTCTTTTTCCTAGAGTTTTCTTATCTCACTGTTTCAGATTGCCAGTGCTGAGGTTCTCACCACCTACCTGGAGAGGATGAAGAGACTGTTCTTGGGCCTGAGGTGGATCCCCAAGCACCAGCCTGCAGCAGAAAGCACAGCCAGCCCACCTGCCCCACTGGGAGGAGGAAGGAACCTCAGTGTGATAAATGAACCCACAAAGAACCTCTACACCACAGAGCCCTCCCTCAGCCTTGCAGGAGAAAACCCCACGTTAGGGAACTTTTCTGATTTCAGAACCTGATTAAGCCTCTCTTACGTGGATGCATTTTCCTTGACATTTGAATTAATGAGCCAAATGTCTCTGGTGAATTCGAGATGAGCCTGAGACACCTAAAAGTGTTTCTATGGCAGCTGCATGATGATACCAACTGGGGACTATGACTTCACAGAGCAGGACAGGTTGGTACAAGTCAATTATTCCAGTATTATAATGAGTGTTTAACACTATGGCTGAGAAGGAAATAGCTGGTTTACATACTGGAGATCTGTTAGTGCTTAGGCAAAGGGATCACCCTAAAATTGCATGACTTTGTCAAAGTAAATCCTTCCTTAGACCCAAAAAAATGCAGATATCTCTTCCACTTAGGGAGGTTTTCCATGGATTCCACAGGGCCCCACTGACCTCACTGGGTTTTAACAGTTGCATTATAATTCACACATCTTCCTGTTTGAATTCTTGTAAATAAACAAGCTGTTACTCTAGAGTTTTTTGCCAATTAGAGACAGTTTCAACCTGTCAGTGGATTCCTCCTCAAATGTAAGATAGGGAGCTTGACATTTCAGATTGTTGCAGCTTTCTATAGGAGGAAGCTGTAGAAAGAACTACCCAAACCATGGTCCTGCCACACCTCATCAATCCTTACTTAGCCCTTTGCCTGGGTCAACAGTGCTTGTCATTGTGTTGGCTAAGGGTGAAGTAATTTCCTTCACAGTTTTATATGAAATGTCATGTCTGGGTCTGGTGATAGATTATTGAGAAACCAACAGTTTCTGCCCAGAAGTTTAATTCAACAACGTGAGCAAATTAAACAAGGATATAAAGGTGGGCAGAAAACTGGAATTCTGAATAGGACTGACGTTAAATAAAGACTTGCCTGCAGTGGGACAGTGTATTCTGCTGTGTCCCAGATCCTGTTGGTTGTGTGAGCCACTCCCTTCCTACTGGTGTGAATTGAACTGAACTGAACTTCATCCTCTCCTGTTAGAATCTGTAAGTGATGACTATACAACTGGCCAGAAGGACAAATAAGCCCATAAAAATATAACATATCAGCTTCTTTGTATCACTCTTGGATAAAATGCACCGCAGGATAAAAGTCAGATGGACATTTCCAAGTAATTGAAAGAACTTTTGTGTAAGGTGCATCAGCTGGACCAAACTCTGCCTTGGTTTCACTTTTGCAACTTTTGACTTTGTCCAAAAGAAGTGAATTGATGTAGCAAGAATACAACTTCTATTTTCCCATCCCAAATGATACAGACAACATGAGGTGACATCCTGACCCTTCAGATGCCACTGGTGAAGAACCAATTAACTGCAAGTGGGCTTGATGTCATCCAAAAACTTTCACCCATGCTGCATGGCTGTGTACCTAGATTTTGACTTTTCCTGTCACCAGTGGTGGTGTCCTCTCCATGTTTTTCTTTAAAAGAGCTCAAAATACATAGTTGTTAACTTTTCAGAGCGACTATTTTTGTGTCTCTCTCCTTCAAAAACCTTGGTCTAACATTTTCACTTTCTTATGAATTGAATGTGTTAAGGAGGAAGGACAGCTCTGTTTTCAAGCTGACAGGAATGTCATCCAGCTCCTCTAACTCATAAAAGCACTGTCAACTTTGAAAAACTATTGTATGTTCAGAAGGTACTTTCCACACTACATAAAAGTGATATAAAAGGTTTGCTTTGAAAAACAAGCCACAAGCACTTGCACCATGTCAGGTTAACAACAGACTTTTCTGGAGGGTGATAAAATAGGATCTGAAGAACAGACAGAGAGCAGAACAGAAATACAAAGCAACTGCTCAATGCTCCTTTATTTATATCCTCTGTTATAACAGCTTTTCAGCCTTTTCCTTCGGGAGAACAGTGCTTTGGGATAACGATGATGCTGGAAAGTGGCAGTGGGAACCCAGCTCTGAGCAGCAGTAGGTGGGTATGGAACCTTAGGAAGGCAACTTGAATTTCCTGCAGACTTGATTGTTTGTGTGATTGGGATCAGTGTGCTCAATGTCCTGGCCTGCTGCCCTCCCAGGAGAATGAAACCAACTTCATGAACCTCGGCAGACTTTGTTCAGCAAACACTTATCACTGAGAACAGCCCTAGCTTGGCAGCACAGAGGAAAATTTGCCCTTTAGAGGCAATCAGTTATTGCATATTCCTAAAACATCTTATTGTTCTTGGAATCTGCTGCAAGGGGTGACTTGCCATTTCATCTGACCTTGAACAGGGACTCTACAGAGCAGGCTCTAATCTCAGAAACACTGGTGTAAATCTGAGATTAATCCGTGGAGTTATTTTTGATTTTTCAGACAAGAAACAAAAACAGACAGCATGGCAAGAAACAAAACCATGACTGTTTTTTAGAGGACGCTTAGTTAACTCTGTCCAAGCAACCCCACCTTGTTAGATAACAGCCTATGCCACTCTCCCACCTCAGAGTTCCCACAACCACATCCACCCTCCAAGATGGTCTAACACCAGATCAATGGTCTCGTTTGCTGCCATGGTACCATCTCTCCTCAGTACTACCAGACATTGCCAGTCTGAAGAAACACTGGGACAACTGAGGTTAAGTGGATGTAAGCCAGGGGCCTACTGACCTCCTTCTGGGCCTGACTCCACCACCCAACACTTCACACCAGTGCAAAGCAGGTGTAATGCTCTTCTGGACTGGGCAGATGCAAACAACAGCCACTTAACTGGGGTAGCAATGGCCATGCAAGACACAGGGTAGTGGCAAAGCAAACTCTGGGGTCATCAATGGCCACAGAGATCTCCAGCTTCTTATCTCCCATTGCTTGGGACACCACCCTATTTGGTCTTAGATTGGTTTTGCACCAGGTCTTGAGATTAAAAAGGAGTGATGAAGTCACTACTCCTCTCAGCAGAGCCAATATTTTGCACATCCTTTGCCTGTGGCCTCTCTCACTCCACAGAGCCACGGACAAGCCAGAGCTGGACACTGTGCTCCAAGCCAACTATTGGCATCTGGTCCAGGGGGTCAAGGCGAGGTGTGAAGCCACCATCTGACACTGTACACACAGGAGTAGGGGCTGCAAAGATGCAGAGCTGTCAAGGTGGAACCTGTAAATCCCAGGCTCAGAGCCTGAAAGACACAAGTTTGGGTCAGAATCCATTAGACTCAGATCAAAAGGACCAGGGGCCTCTCTCTTGCAACAGAAGACTCACATGAAGGCACAAAATACCCTACAAACCAGATCTAGTATTTTCCTTCCAATCCTTCTGTATTTTAAATCACCTACAGCTGTAGTCATGGCAAAACACTCAAAACTAGACAGGCTTTCTGGCTGTTGGTATTGTCTTAAATGCTTCAGCTCACAGGAACAAACTGCGTTCTGCACAAAGAGGCTTCATTTTTTGAGCCATCAGAGATCCCTCCTTAGGCTTTAGCTGACCACAGTACAGCTGCAAGTGGGCACCAGAAACAGACCTGGGATGCATTCAGGTATCAAAATAACCACAAAGAAATGAATTTTAATATAACACAGCCAGACCTATGTGTACATACACAGAGCACAACGTTTATAATAAAGAGACAAACAGGAGGGCTCAGATTGCATAAGCGAAGCAGAAGTGTTGTCTTCTCTTCATAAATGCTCTTGTTTTCACATTAACATCCCCCCTCTGTTTGGGATCTGACCTCAGCAGCTCGGCTGGACGTGTTCATCTCTTTCCCATGATGTTCCCATATAAGGTGATCTCTCTGGCCCTGGAGCAGGATTTTCATTTGCTCAGGTTTCGTCCCGCTCTGATTTGCTGGCCTCTGTGGTCAAGCTCTCTCACAGCTCTGCTCTGCAGCTTCCACACAGCAGTGGCTGTAAAGAGAGGAGAAAGGCAGGAGGGAGCAATGAGGCAGGTCTGGAGAGCTCTGGGTAGTTCATTTGCAGGCTCTGTTCTCTTTCTGCCACACGTTGCCTCTGCAATGAGCAGCTCCCATAAGCCTTTCCCAAGCAATATAAAACATAAACTCTGTCCAGAGAGCAGGGTGGAACTATAGGGCTGAATAGCTGTAATAACTCTCATGTCATTAGGAAACTTTGCTTCAAAACCTGTATCACTCTCTGCACAAACTATCTTGGGAATGTGGAAAATGACCACAGAATTATAGAACAAATATGCTGGAACACTGGCCCTCAATCTGTAAGACCTGACCCAGATACCACATCCCCCAGCTAACATAACTTAAGACAAGTTAAGCATCAAACAAATATCTCAGCTGCTTCCTGTAATATTTACTCAAGGCTGCACTGAGAGCTTATAATCTCTTTTATGTCTGTGAAGATTGTCTTGTGATAAAGAGGTCAAGGCACTGAGCTAAGCCTTGATTTTTTTTTTTTTTAAGCAGTAATTCTTTAAATTCAGACACCACTGCAGACTGTAAGTATGAAGCAGAAGAGAGGCAGTCTGGGGGAGCAAAATGGCTCTTGGGGCTGCTCGTATGAAGAGCACAAAACTGTTGGAGGAAAGAACTGTGACAACCTAAAACTTAAAGCATGACAAGGGATCTCTCACACCTTCCACAAGTTGGAAAGTCCCACAAAACTGGGCTCCAATGTATGAGTTTGCTCCTGCCTTCAGTCACTTGAGCTTTCCAACAGGTCAACAAGCTGGTTGTTGACCAGTCCACTTTTAGCTCAGGCAGTCCACTTTTAATGATCTGTGGTCATGGAGGTCTCCTTCCCCAGAGTCAGAACAATCAGACTTCATGGGTTTCCATCTCACCATCTTTTTTTCATCTTATCTTGGCATTTTCTAAAGTTTTCCTACATCCTTCCTCTTCTTTATCTGTTGCCTCTTTAACATTAGAGAGATATGAGAAGAGGGGAACAGTCCTTTCAGTGTGGGTACTGAAATAATCTGACATAGAGGAGGATCTCAGAGCAGCACCATCCCACTTTACCCAGCACAGACCCCTCTCCATTCTCAATACCACAGGCACAATCTCTCCCCTCTGAAGAAAAGCTGTGTAATGATATTTACAGAAACAGTGTTTCTCTAGGATTAAGTGGTGGTGGACCCACAGGCAATACTCCCTATAACCCATTAACTCAGTCTACACGGAGCAGGTTTGGCCCCAGCACCTCCAGCAGAAATACCATTTTAATTTGCTCTCTCTGTGTCCTACATGCTCAAAATACTCATCAGAGAAAACTGTAATTGATACCAGGAGAGCATGACAAGGGAAAGTAGATCTCTTCTGGGAACTTGTAGGTAAATATGATTCCTAAAGGTCAGTATATGGACTGACAGAACAAAGGAAACATGATCTGGTTTTAGAGTTCAAATCCAGGAGTCAAGAGACCTGGATTATGTTCCTGGCTCTCCTACAGCTTTCATGAACAACCACAAGTCACCCGTCCATCCCCTTTGTGATTGTTTAACCAGTTAAAAGCTTGGACACCAATGCAGTGTCACTGCTCAGCCTTCCCGTGAAGAAGGGGATTACATTTGATTAAATCATTTTATGAAGTGCTTTCTGTTTCTCAGAAGGAAAAAAGAGCTCATCCAAGACAGTCACAGTGCTTAGAATTGCAAAGTATTACAGTTATGCTACTTACTGAGTCAAATCCTGCAGTGATTTACAACCTGTGCATTTCAATTGGCACCAATTTCACATGACTCACTGCGTATTTTAATCCATCATCTGGGGACTCGCATGGGATTCTGAGACTATCCAAGAACCTAATTGCAACAGCAGAGAGGCTCCAAAATCCACCTATTTCAGGTCTAAGCACGGCTTTTGAAGGATCTGCAAGAAAAATCTTGCAGATTGAGAGATTTCATGAACAAGTTTCACTTTAATATATATCTGGTTTGGATTGTTTGGTGGTTTTGGAGCTGCTGTCCCTGTTTCAGGTTTATGCACTATATATTTATGGGTATTTTGAGGCTGAAAACTGATGTCCGACCCTGAGGACACACATTTGCCGTTTTCCCCAGGGTGAAGCCTGGCGCGGGACTGGCGTTCCCATTCCACAGGGATCCTCTGCACACCTTTCCACTTCAAAGGAATGAAGTAACATTCACCTGACACCCACACCAGCCACGCTCGACGCCCCTTTGTGCTGTCAGAGCCTGCCAGAAACCTTCCTTGGGTAACTGCAGCAATCTGTTTGTGCATCTCCTACACACGCCGCAATCACCTCCCTCGGGAGGAGCCGCAGAGCCAAGTTTATCCTGCGGAGGGTGAATCTCGGACCTGTTCCTGTGCCGTGACGGAGCCGCACGGGAGCCTTTCCCTGTGCCGTGTCCGCCCCAGAGCCCCCACAGTGACCTCGGCCGCGGCCCCTGCACGTTCGCGGCGGGGAGAAAATGGGACGGGACTGAGCGGGAAGGGCTGCCCGGGGCACACCGCGAGGCCACCGGGAGGGCTTCCTCGGGCTGCGGCGGCTGCGAGGGCAGCGAAACACGCGAGGAGCGGGCGCGAACTCGAGACCGCGCCGCGGAGAGCCCAAAAAGCACCTCCGGTCCCGCCCCGGGTGGCCCGCCCCGACACACACACACTCGCCCCTGCCCCGACACACCCACCGGACCCGCCCCACAGACAGAGCGGCCCGCCACAGCCTGACCACGCCCTCACAGCCCAGCCAGCCACCAGAGCTCAGTACGCACGCCAGCACACACGTTCCGGCCCGCCCCCTGCTACAGATCAAGCCCCCGTTATGTCACAGGTCTGGCCCCGCCCCCTCATTATCACCCCCGCCTCCTCCCGCCGGCCGCGGTCCTGTTCCCGCCGCTCCATCCGTGCATCGGAAGTGACGTCAGCGCCGTATCCCGCAACCGTCCCCGCGCTGCCGGAGGCCCTCGCGCTGGGGCCTCATCACCAGGCCCGGCCCGGCCCCCCGGCCCGCCGCACTCCCCGGGGCCCAGCTCACCGCCCCCACACCCGCCGTGTGTCCTCTGCGGGTGCCCCCCGGGACACCGCCATGGGTGACCAAATGCAGTTCATTGTCGAGAAGCTCAATCAGGAGCCCTTCAGGAAGAACTACAACTTAATCTCGTTTGACTCCCTGGAGTCGGTGCAGCTGCTGCAGCTGCTCAATGATGTTCTGGGCGAGATTGACCCGAAGGTAAGGGGGGCGCTCAGAGCTGCTCACACCTCTTGCAGTGGGTTTGACACCGAAATGTCTGGCTCAGTGTAATCCCGTAGCGTGCTTGGTTTTTCAAAACAGCTTGTATGGATCTTCCTGGGAATAAATGTGCCTGGCAAGAATCCTTCCTGTCAGTACATCTGAGTGTATAAAAATATTTGCAAAGCAGCAGATGTTCCCTGGGGCAGGGACTGGATCCCTGTCCCCAGAGACTGATCACTGGATGTTTTCCCTGTGAAATTCAGGATACAGATGTTGGTTCATACCAATCTTCATGTTCTTAGGGCAAGGTCAGGCTGTGCCCTGCACACACACACGTCCACACATCTGGGGCACAGATACCTGTGCCTTGGAGTGCCAGGATGCCCGAATTCCTTCTTGGATGTGTTCAGAGTGTCTGCATAGATGATTCCTGTCAGCAGGGAGAATGGTAATTTAGGAAGAATTTACCTGAATACACATGTTGGAGGAAATTAGAAGAGAATTGAAGTTTGGTGATAAAAGGGATGTTCTGTGCAGAGTATCTCACTATCATTTGATAAAGTAATAAAGTCAATTCTTTTAGTGTTGCCAGTTAATTGATACCACTTGGACAAAGAAGTATATAATAATTATAATTAATTTAGTTAACAATATAATCATAATAATTAACAAATTATTATAAAATAAATAATGTCATAATTACAATATTTAGTAATATTATGATATAATAATTATTATTACCTATAAGTAATTAATTAAATAATTTCTACAAACTGTTTAGCATGCTGTTGACATTAGAGAGGAGCTGCCAGAACAAACAGCTAAAAGAATGCTGAGCCTCCTTGGAATTCTCAAATACAAACCTCCGGGGAATGTGTCAGACCTGTGAGTATCCTTTTACCTGCAAACACCATCAAAACGTTGTTTGCTGCTCATGTGGTAGTGACCTTTAGTTCAGGTGAGAGCTGTTCCCGTGTCCTTGTGGAGGTTGGGATGGGATCCCAGGTGCGGTGCCAGAGCTGTTGCCGTGTCCCTGTGGATGCGGGATGTGGTGCCAGGTGCGGTGCCACACCTGGGCAGGTGCAGTGGCGGGCGCTGCCGGCAGAGGGCACTGCCCGCCCGGCAGGGTCGGCCCGGCCCGGCCCCGCAGCGCCCGAGGCGGGAGCGACTCACCTGCGCCAGGTGATGCCCAAGTCCCGCGCCCCGCCCACCCTGCCGGCATTCCCCGAGACTGCCGCAGGGAACCGGGAGTCGTCCCTCCTGGCTTTATCCTTTTAGTGCGTTATGGGGGTTTTATCTGCCTCAAGGGAGCAGAACGGGGATTTGAAATTGCGAACTGCCATCACAGAATCCCAGAACGGTTTGGATTGGGAGGGATCTTAAAAACCATAAAATCATCTAGTCCAGCCCTCTGCCATGGGCAGGAACACCTCCCACTAGACCAGGTTGCTCCCAGCTCCATCCACCCTGGCTTGAACGCTTCCAGGGATGGGGCACCCACAGCTTCTCTGGGCAACCTTCTCTGAGCGTCATACAGAAGGATTTCTTCCCAACATCCCACCTAACCCTACTCTCTGTCAGTGGAAAGCCATTCCCCTTTGTCCTGTCACTCCAGGCCCTTATAAATGGTCTCCCTCCATTTTTCCTGTCAGCTCCTCCAGATTCTTCTCACCCTGGAGCCTTCTCTCCTCCAGGCTGAACAATCCCAATCCTCTCAGCCTCATCATGAGCATTTTCTCTTTTAACAGCATTAAGAAAATCATTAGCCAAGTGGAGAAGGAGCATCAAAGCATTGCAAATTCTTTGTTCCCAGCCAGCTTTCCTTAGTTTGAGATTTTTTGGTGTTTTCTCTGTCATTGTCACACAGAAGTGCTTTTCGCCAGGGGTTGGTTACTGGGAGCAAACCTGTCATTCATCCTCTCTTACACTGGCTTCTGCAGAGGACCAATGAACTCAAGAAAAGAGCTTACCTGGCACGTTTCTTAGTGAAACTGGAAGTGCCAGCAGAGTTTCTCCAGGATGATACTGTGGCTGACATCAACAAACAGGTACCGTTTTTCTTGAGCGCCAACGTTTTCCATGAATTAAAGTGCTGGTGGGAGGAGGGATGAAAGAATCTGGGAGTAATGTTGGCAGAGAGGATGAGCAAAGATTCATAATAAGAAATAGATGTCTTGACTACTTTCCTTCCAATAACCCTGAATTTGGAAATTAATAGGCAGTATTGAATTGAAAGGCTTTCAGCCCATTAAGAACTGGGTGCCAGATCGTGTCCAGAGCCATGTTGCCCTAGACAGATTTTTATTTCTTAATTTTTTAACATCTTTCTTTCTTATGAACTATGACATTTATGTTTTTAACTGTAAATTACCACTTCAAAGCAGTCCAGAAAATGTTGTCACCAAAAGCCAATGTCTCCTAATTATCAATTGATTGTATTTGGTAGTCATGGTTGTCAATTGATAGTATTTAATGCCTAATATTTGTATTAGCCTTATTCTGCTTTTGCTTCAACCATTTATTTTTTTGTGAATAAGTAAAAGATTTCTCTTTTCTGTGCTGACATTCCTACTTATTATGTTCCCACTTCTTTTGTGAGCATTGAATGTTGATTTTAGATAGTCAGACTGGGTGGGTTTGAATTGTAAAACTTCAAGTGAACCAAAGTTATGGGTTTATATCTGTATTATCTGAGGTACATATTTACTTAAATTTTTTTTATCCAGTTTTCTGTGACTTTTGTTTTATGAAACCACAGTGGTTTTTAGTGTTTGTAACAGGTAACTTGATTTGTTAACTGTGCACCAGCAAAGCTGAACAGTCTGACTGAAGCTTGACCAAGCCTTTTGGTTTTTTGTTACCTCGAAAAATATTTGATTTATAACTTGGGATAACTCAGCAGAAGTAGTAAAGAGAGAAAGCAATTCAGATTGTATGTTTTTTCATATGTCACAGTCTTAATATGTATAAATATCCACCTCCATAATTTCCATTACATAAGATGTGTTCCTTTTTGGGATTACAGTAATAGAACCATCTTATTAAACTAATACCCTGCTGATTAATTCAAAACAGAAGCTGGGGTAATAGAATGCCTTACTGCAGATTAACATGACAATGCAAATACTTAGATACTAATGGATTAAAGAATTTAGCCTAAATCATTTAGATACAGGCTTGCAGTGGTGTCTTTTAAGAGAAATTTCAAATATTGAGGGTTTGGACACTTTATAACATGGTCAGATTTTATGGCTGTGTAGAATCAAACTCAAATGTACTTTTAAAAATTATTTATACAAGATACTCAGCATACATACCACCTTCCCACTGTGTTGGGATTTACACATTGGGTTGGCTGCAGTTTAAAATTTAAAAAATTAGCAACTTCAGGCATTAATTTAGTTGTCCAGTCTTCAGTGAATTGCTCCCAGCTGCCAGGAATCTTTCTTTCCGTATAGGAACCTGGGTGTTCTTTGGTCATTTGAGTGTGTCCCATATTCCAGGTGCCTGTGGGGGTACCCACAGTGAAAAGTGAGAGCCTTCCCTTTGTTATGATCCATCAAACTGTGCTCTGCCCTTGTTTGAGTCCTACCATTGGTCTGAAATTTTGTGTCCATTAAGGAAAAGATTTCCTAAACTCCTCTTCTGACAGAGGTAGGGACACACAAAGGAAAGCTGTTGGACAGCAGAAGTGGTGAAAGCACTTGCTCAGGGACCACCTGGTATTTCATTTTTGTTCAAGGACTTCCACAGTGCCTTAGTGGCATCATGGAAACCAGCTGGGTTTTCACTCCTAACTTGTTCCTCCTTGTCCAGCCTGTGCATTCCTTATCACACCTTTATTTGCCATTCAATCCAGCTCTTTCTCTGTGGTTTTATCTTCTTCTCAGTAGCCATTTTATTACTGTTTTTTTGAATTCATTCCAGCTTGTCAGTCCGTGCTTGAAACTGCAACAACCAGACCTGAGCAGAGCACTCTGGCTGCTGGTTCCCCAGGGTTTTATAGAATGGAATTGCTGCTTCACTGCTCAGGGCTTTGATGCCTTTGTTTGAACTGGCCTTTGCTGTTGCCATTTTGTGTTCAACTTTCGTATCAACTGCTCTTTCCAGGAAGTAAAAAAATGACTTGATATTCTCTTTTTAGATTTTTCCATCTCATTGAATGGCTGTTTCTGTGGAGATTATCTTCCCTTATACCTCAGCTTACATTTCTCCGAGTCGAATCTAAATTTATTTCCTCTCCATATTTCTAAACTCTTTCTGTCCCCTGTTATTTCTCTACCCACACAGACTTTCACACTGCCTCTCAGTTTAAGATTCCTGGTGGGCACTGTGCTGGTGTGGAAGTAGCACACTGTCTCCTTCTCCCTGAGTGCTGAGCTGCATCAATCAGTCCCTGTGAGGTACCTGGGTTATGCAACGTGTCACAGCCACTCCTCACGTGTTACCTCAGCTGTGCTCTTGGGCCACTCTGCAAATTCAAGCCCCATGGCTTCAGTCAAGTGTTTTGTTAGGTCAGGCTCTTCCTTTTTGGGCTGATAAATGTATGGATGTGATATACACAGATTTACAGTAAGAGAGAATAATTTGTTAATATGGACTTGTCCCTCTCAGCTAACATCTTATCTCTCTACTTTGAAAATACACTGTTGTGTTACAAGGGAAGAGATGAAAATACTGAAGAAATTGTGAAATTCTGATTGGACCTTTAAATGCAAGATAATGCACTGTGATTTTTTAGTTTCTGTTTTATAAGTTGACAAGCTTTTGCAGTGAAAACAATGCATTTTATTCTTTTTCTCACCATATTTCTATGTCTACATATACTATTATAGTAATAAAGTGATGTGTTGATCTGAAAATCCCCAGACACAGAGCTCATTCTGCACGATTTCTGTTTCCTTTTGTAGTATGAAGAACTCATGGAAGCATTTAAAAACCTGCATAAGGAGTACGAGCAGCTCAAAATATCTGGTTTATCCACTGCAGAGATAAGAAGGGTAAAAAAAAAATGCACAGCTTTTCTTTGGTTGTTTTTTGAAGCCCTGTTTTTGTTGGGTTTGTAAGTTGTAGAGGCCAGAGCTGGTGGGCTCTGCAGCTGCCTTTTGGAAACTGTGCTGTGTTGGCAAACAGAGCAGAAAGTCTTTGCTCGTGCTCAGAGCGGAGCTTTCTGGAGCAGATTGGGGAATGAGGCTGCCAAGACTCTGTTCAGCATGATTTCCAAATATTAGAACTCCATTTCCTCTGAATGCAAACTCATACAAAACCTTTTGCTTTCCTGATACAGGGTAATAATTCCAGAGGGTGTTGAATGAATTAAGAGCTTAAGTCAACAATGATGATGAACCCGTGTGGATAAAGTGTTAAGTAAAGATATTTGCCCTGTTTCAGCAAAATAATTAAGCCTGTGTACAGCTTTCCAGGGGACATATAGACAAGCCAAGCAAATGTTGAGATGTACATTTGGAGAATTTATTTCCATTTCTCTCATAACTATCAATCTGTGGAGTCCTGCTGTTGTAAAATAAGATTAAAGGAAAATAATAATCAGATACATATTTCAGCACTAGAAAGTGTTTCTTTTAACACAGTTCTAATACAAAAAGTGGCAGCAGACATCCCTCATATGCAGCTTCTTGCAGAATGGTCTGCCAGGAAGTGGGTAATGATGGTGACATTAAGAACATATGTCAGACTGCATCCGATGTTGAGTTCGTGCTGATTTTTCCTTGGTGGTGTGTGTTTGTTTGTTTTTATTTTAGAGAAATCCACCTGCATTTATTTTAAATGTTCACACTTAATACTCAGGGATGCAGATGAGGAGTGTTAGCATAGAGGGAGTGGGAACTGTGGGGGAAGTAAGAGAGATTAGAATCCTGGGTGTTCTGATCGTAGATCAATAAAATTACAACCACCTCCGTATATTCAGAGAAGAATTCTGATTTTCATATTAATTAGAAGAGAATTTAGTCCAATCCAACATACATGGTAAATAAATTAATATTTATTTATGTATTTTTTTCTGCTTTTTAGGACATCAGTGCAATGGAAGAGGAGAAAGATCAACTGGTCAAAAGAGTAGAGCGTCTCAAGAAGAGGGTAATAAGAGAAGTAACACTGTTCCGTTTCAGTGTCATAATCCTTGGCTTGCAACTCTGATTTTGGAATGCAAACAGGGATTAAGATAAACATACTGTATGTCTAGGAAGGAGTCGAGTAACTAATTGACCTACAGGGAATCTCCCAGGCCTCAGTCCAGGGCTTTTAAGAATCTCGAGTCCAGTACTTTGCTGTCATTTCTGAGTAGTAACGTGCACAGAAAGGAAGTGCTAAGTGGGCTTGTGAGACATATGATCCCTTTAATGTATTTCTCAACTATCTGACAGCAACATGCACTATTTATCCACTTGCTGTAGGTGGAGACAGTACAAAATCATCAACGGATGCTTGAAATAGCAAGACAGCTCCGCTTGGAAAAAGAGAGAGAAGAATCTCTGGCTCAACAGAAACAAGAACAAAAAAGTCAGGTACTGACATGAAAACATACCTATTAAAATAAAGAGCTGTTGACATTTGTTTGGGAATCAGGCATTTTAGAAAGACAGCAGGACCAACAGTAGAGAATTTCTTCCGACCCCAGAAAATGAAATCCCATTTAAAAGATCTATGTAGGTTTTAAGGGAAGAGGCTTGACCCTGCAAGTTTTGAACAGCACAGTGAAGGTACTTGGCTGCTTCAGCTGCCACTGACATCATCCTTGAGTGTTCCCAGGAAACGTTCCATGACTTACTGCCGGAGCACCCAAAGGGAACTCATCATATTTATGGGAGTGAGCAAATGTTTCCTTGGTTTGATTTCTATCTCTGTGCATCTGCACCAAGATTTCAGGGGCTGAGCAGCACAGCAAGTACCTCAGCTTCTCCCTGGGTGGGGGGAATATGTATTCAGGAGCAACCTTGGGATTTTGGTCCCTGAGTTTGACAAAAGTGGTGTCCTGAGAAGTACTGGAAGCTGTCAACACATTGGATGTCAACACCTCTGAGTGTGAGGGTGGGTTTTATTCCTGACCTATGTTGTCAAAACAAGGTACTTTCATAAAATCCGGTGCCATTTTGTTACACCATCTCACCAAATTCTGTAGCCTGAACTGCAACACTGTAATAAAAGGGGAAAACCCCCCAGATCCCCTGTATTGCAGTCTGTGTCTGCATGTGGAATCAATGGGAATTAGTAGCTCTCAGGCTGTTGGGTCTTTGCTTGAACCTGCATGAGATCACAAGTAAAATGAATGCGATGTCCAGCTAATTCCAGTTCTTAGTACACATCTCCATAAATCATAAAAATGCAAATCAGCTGGGGCTTGTTTGGCAAGAAACTTTCCATCTGCTCTTGGGATGGACAGTGGATTGCTGTGACAACTCAGCTGCATTGCAGGGACCGAAGGATAAGGACAGGTACCACCTGCAATCCTGATTCTTGCTGCCTTTTGTTGTTGTTGTAATGCTCAAGGCACTTATAATTTTGGTTGAAAATTGTTGAATGAAGTTCTGCCATAAAGTATCACTTGGGAGAACAAGAATCCTCTCTTCATTTAACATTAGAGAATATCAAATAAACCCAGGCCAAGTGTTGAAAATTTGCTCTGGCACATTCCCTTGTGAAACAGATCCTCACCAGATGCTTAGAGCTGCCATTTTTTCTGTTTGAGGTTCTTTTGCTCTTTTGGTTTAGTTGTTTGAATATGTATTTCCAAGGGATGAGCTTATGTGTGTCCAATTCTCTCTCCAAAGTTGTTCCATGCAGAGCAGAGGCTGCAGAGAGCCCAGCTCCAGCTGAAGGAGATGCAGGATGCAGTAGCTGATTCAAAACCTGAAAGTAAGTGGTGATCTACAAAGGGGTTACGCTTCTCTGGCAGAAATTAAATCAAAACCTCTTGCTCAGTCAGAAGTTTGTCTTTTCTAAGCTTTTATGCCTTTTGTGTTTGTAACTGGGCATTGGTGAAATACTGCTTCTTAAAAATGCTCTCAGTGAATGGACAAATACGTTGAATACTGTTTTATTCAGTGTTTTTTCTGGTTATCTTCTATAAAGTATTTGTTTGAAAAGCTTTAAGGCCTGTTTCTTGTTGCAGTGCAGTTTTGTGCTGTAGTTTTTTAAGGTACCAAAAATAAAGCTATTTCCTAATTCAGCTTTTTTTAATAGACTGTAAATTATATTTAATTATATTTATATACACAGCACACACTTTTAATGTGTGTGATTATAGATATATAGATATAAATATGTAGATACTAGATATATCTATATGTTGAAGCCTCTATATTTGTATATTAGTATATTTGTTTATATATCAACATTCTTTGTTCTCTCTATGCAACTAATTTATTGAGCTGTATGTTGCTGAATTACATTCATAACAGCAAGATTGCTTCTCCTTGTTTTCAGTGATATCTCAGACTGAAAATAACTAAAGCAAAATAAATTCTATGCCTTGTGGAGTGAGTTAGTTCTACATGCTCATCTATAACAACAGGAGGTGGAAGAGTTGCAGTTACTAGAGAAATGTGGAACTGACTGTCTCCAAAGGACAGTTTGACAACCTCCAGGTTTCTGGTGATTTAATCACTTTGAAGGAAATGTTCCAAGGATTATCCAGGCAATTTGACACCAAAACTGAGAGTCAGTTTAGAGTCACAGAATCATAAAATCTCCTGAGCTGGGAGGGACCCTCCAGGATAATTTTTGAAGGTTCAGTGTTTCAGACATGTGTGATCTTTGCAAATCACTGACCCCTTCCAGTTTATTCCTCACATTTGATTATTAATAACACATCACAGGACTGACAGAGGTTTTATGTGCTGTTCATGCAGGTATTGGGGTGGATTTATTGGGAAATACTTTATTGTATGGAAGATAACCTGTCCCTTCCATGGGGCTTTTCCAGTTGAATTCTGGGTTACTGTGGTGAAAAACGTGCCATAGAAACATGTATAAATTAATTCCAAAATTATAGAATCTGGCTATTTCTCAATTTAAATTTAGTAAACCAAGTCATTGTCCTACTCTTTCAAGAACATTTGCTGTTTCAGTTGCATCACTGAACTGCTTTGGCAGCTCCTCTGAGTTAAAGGAGTTTTTTTCAGTCTCCACCTCGTGTTGTTATTACTTTGTAATTTTACTTCATTTTTTTATGATGCTCATCAGCCACTGAACCACAAGTGGAACTAAGGGAGTATCTGAACCATCTTCTTCACTCACAGGGCCCTGCAGTGGATTTTATAACTGCTCCTTTTTTTGCAGTAGCTATCAGAGAGTTTATACAGCAAAGCTGTATCAACATTTCTGTTTTAGTTCCTGGGTTTTTTAAAGGCCAATGGAAACTTGATGGGTTCAGTTCACAGAAGCAAAGGTAACATAATAAAAAGCCAGTAAATATGTCATGTCATCATTGAGATGAAAATAAAGTTAACATATTTAATTTCCTTATCTTGAGTCCTACTTGCAGGGGAAAACAAAAAGTATTTAGATGTTCCGAAGCAAAGCTTGGAGTCATTACTTAAGAAAACTTGTGTTGAAATTTTGCCCAGACAAAGACTTCAGGACTCAGCTCTGCAATTGCTCTTCCCCACTGGAGTTACAAAGGCACTGCCTGTAGCAGCAATTACAGAAAGCCAACTGTTTTTTTAATAATTGAAATTAGGTGACCACAGTGCACTGCACAGTGCATTTATTTTAAAAGCTTCCAGTTATTTTAAAAGCTTTGTTGGGTTACAGTTGGTACAATGTATTTTAGTTTTAAGATTCCCTTTGGCTGCCTCAGCTACCTCCTCATAGCAGTGTAGTTTGTCTGCTGACAGTCCAACAGCTGGAGTTTCACTGGAAGTGAGATCCTTTCCTTTAAAAGAAATTTCTTCCGTTTTTAATATTTCACTGGTTTAATACTTCAGTTTTTACTTCCTAGGCAAGATAAAATGTTAGAAGTTGTTCATGAGTAGAAGTTTTGTTGTTTGTCTTATGGATTTGATGACTTCATAATTAATGTAGGATGAAGTGCTTTAAAGAAATGGGAAGGAACTCTTTGAGGAATGCAACTCCCATGTATTCCTGAGAATCATTAGCATATAATTAGCATGAGCCTGCTTGAATGTGCCAGGAAAATACAGCTTATGGTTAGCAGGTTCTTAACTCCTAGAAACATAATATTTATAAGACTTTGTGTTGTATCACTGATTGTTATGAGCTGTTCTTGAGACTAAAATTGATGATGGTTTCACAGAACCTTCCCTGTTTATTGACTTCAGCCCTTCCCTATTTCTTAACTTCAGTACTACTCAGGATGTTGTTCAATTAGGAAGGGATTTGCTGCTGGTAGCCCTGAATAACCTGAATTTGCAGATTCTGGAGGGTTTTCTTCTGTTGTTGTTCTGGATATGAGTTATATTTTTATTAACACTGGCCACCAGTTTGAATAACCATAACCCAGCTCATGCTTTCTCTCCAAGATTGCCACCTTTTTGCTCTGATTATCTCTGCTGGCACAAACACAAATTGTTAAACAAACTGAATAACTGAAATTCTTCATCTCTGTCTACTTTGCAGAACATTATTCGTCACTTTATTGGCAAAAATGTGAAAAAAGTGGATGAGTAGCTTGGAAATATTGATTAAAGAATGTGTTAAAATGATTGTTGATAAACAGTAAAATGTGTAATTTATAAAATTCATTAAATTTATGTGTAGTAATAGATTTAGGACACTGGGAACTTCACAGACACCGGTCAAGGAGGAATTGCTTTGTACAGATGTCTATTTTCTTTCATTCCTGATGAAAAATAGAAAGTTAGCAAGCTATTATTTATATATTCCATTTGATAGAAAACATTAGCATTTTTCTTTTTCACAGAACCGCCTTTCCCTAAAATTCCAAGGTTAAATGATCTCCTCCAAAACTACAGACCACATTGGAATTAAAGTTCTAGAAGTATTTGGTAAAAGAGACTGGCTCAGATGGAACTTTATTTCCATCTTTAGAAGATATTATTTATTATAAAGTCACTGACAATTGATGCAAGGGGAGGGTTAAGCAGTTTTAAGATAATTTGGTATCTCTGATGAGATACAAGTCTGGTTGGTGAGATTGGTAGTGTTTTTAAGGTCTTTGACTCTTGCACCTCATTTTGAAGAACAAACAAGGCAGCAAAAATTCAACATGACCCCTGTTAAAAGGATTCCAAGGAGTTTAGTGGAAGGTTTAGAAAGAAGTGGAATCATCACCCAGTGGGGTTTGGCTCTTTTTTGTTTAGTATTTTCACCAGATTCCTGCAAGAAAATAGCAAATGATCTCTGGGGAAATAAAAATAGGGAAGTGACTGAATAATGAGGAGACTGTTGATTTGAAGTGACTGGAATCACTTAGGAAGCCAAGCCCATGCCAACAGGTTCTATTTTAAGGAATAGCCAAATTCCACGGCATTCCCCCAGGAATAATGTATATGCAATGTGTTTATGGAATGTGAGGCTCTTTCCTAGGAAGTGACTCTGCAAAGAACTTGTGAGTCAGGTATAAAAATGGGGGAACAGGAGCTCCCAGTGTCAGAAATAAGGTGATATCCATGTGTTTGTTTCTGGGAGAAAATGCAAGAGCAGAGTCCCACTGCCCCTGGTTTGGGCTCTGAGATGTCCATCACTGCAGCCTGTGACAATTCAACACTCAAGAAGAACTCTGAAAGGTCAGAGAGGTTTCAAAGAGCTCCAATAATAATTATAAACATGGAGAGCATAATTTACAGTGGCAAATTCAGGAAGCTTTTCAGATTTTCAGGGATATATTGAAGGGATGGTTGATCCGTCAGTGTTTGCATGTCCCAGGCCTCTCTTTAATATCCCTGTTTAAAATCCCTGTTTAACAGAGGGAAATTGGAAGTGGTGGCATTGGGAGCTGTGGAGGGAATCATTTCAGTCCCTGCAGAAAGGGATTTGATGTTGGAAGTCTGTTCCAGCCATGCCTTTGTCGTGCCCTTCTGATGTGATATTGAACAAAGTATTGGCAGAGAATCTATAAAATGAGGGCCCCTCTCTCTTTTTTCCCCCCTTTTAAAAAACTGAAGTCCTGTTGCAAATGGTTCTGGTCCAGGATGTGCAGTTGGCATCCCTATGGTGGGAAAAGAAGTGGGAACCTGAGCGTGAGGTGAATCAAGTTTAAAGTCCACCAGCAGAATTATGCAGAGAAAGTCGCCTCTGCTCTACATAACTGAGCAAGCAGGAATAAACTCTTTTCTCCCATCCCTCTCTCTGTAATAATAATAATAATAATAATAATAATAATAATAATAATAGTGAAAATATTTGAATGGAAAACATGAGGAGTTGCTCTGAATAGCTCTGCACATGTAAATACGTGGTTGGCAGAACCTTGTTAAAATAACCTTAGGGCACAGAGCCAGATTTCTGTGCCGCTTACGTGTGTACGTTTTGTAACCATAAGTCAATGTTGAAACATTAAAAACAGAATTTATATGTGTAATGGAAAGATTTGAAGTATGATGGCTTTTTTTTTTTTCCCTCTCTAGCCTGGGAATTTGCAAAAGAATGTTTTTCACTGTAAAAAACAAAACAAAAAAAACCAAAACCCCGAACCAAGAGCTGCTCCGTGTTTGGGTTTTTAAGGATCTGTTAAGCAGCTAAAGTAGCTCTTCAGTAGTTACTTCTCCATATGTTGAATTGAAGAGCAGGGAAAATATATCCAATGTATTTAGGGAAGAAACATTAGTCATAAGGGATGTTGACATCATGTCTTTCCCCATCAAGATGTCAGGTTTTAACTCGCTTTGTTGCTCGTTGCACTGTCAGGAATAAGCACAAGAACCAGTCAGGGTGTGACAGGAGCTGGGAGCAACTCTGAGGTTATTTGGGAAATAAATCAGATAGTGATCAAGGTTATAGCCCATGAAGTCAAAAGGTCCCTGCTCTTATGAAAGCTCTTGTGGTTCTTTGCTAAGTTTATTGTCTACGACAAATCCTTTGGGCTGCACATTTTGATCAGAAAATTGGAACAGCACAAGAAATAAAGTATAGGTTATATATGCAGATTTTTTTTTTTTTGCTGCTAAGAAAACCAAGAAGTTAATTTGATTTAATTAAAATATTAATATTTCATATCCAAATAATCAATATCACATTGATTTCCACACCACAGACCTTGGGCAGAAATATCGGGTTGGGAGTTGTGTTGCAGTGAGTTCTGAGGTGATAATTCAGCTCCCAGGGGATGTGGGAAGCAGCTTTGCTGCATTTGCAGAGGTGGGAGATTTCTAGTGAGACATTAAAATGTGGTCCTTCCTGCCCAGCTCTGTGGTGGGCTGAGGAGGATTGGAATGGAACTCTTGTGGAAGAAAGAATTGGGAAATCTCTCCCAGGAAGTCCCAGTGTGTTTCTCAGGTGCAGCTGCAGTGCCAAGGACACGATGGCTGTTCCATACACAGAGTAACTTGGTTTTTCCCACTCTGAAACCAGTGTGGGGGCTGTTTTGCATGAAATAAATGGCCTCTCCACCAAGGGGAGAAGGTCCTGCTGTAATGTTGCTTTCTATAAATGCAGAAACCAACAAACTAAACTGCTGGAAAAGAGGAATTCCCACTCATATTTAGTTTGTGTTGACTTGCCTTTGTTGGCAGCGCTGCTTTCCCCAGGGTCTGTTTTCTTTCTTCCAGTTCTTGAGGTTTTCTCAAGAGCTAATGGCTTATTTCCCCTCTGGCAGCTTTCCTGGCAGCCTGGGCTGGGAGCAGGGGGTGAGGAGGATCTCTCAGGGCAGAGTGGGAGAGGTGAAGAGCAGCAGAATGAAGGGGGCCCCTTTTCCTGGGCTGTTTCACTTCATTCTGACCTTGTTTTATCAGTCATGCTCTTTAGCCTGAGAACCAAAATCTGCTTTCATCTACATCCTTTCCCATCTCTGTTTCAGCAACATCAGCTGTACTTTTGTATCTCTGTGCTCTTCTCTGCTTGTGCAGTAAATGAAAGAGAAGAAAATCGTGAACTTCTTGTTTTTCTTGGCAATTTTCATTGCAATTCCATCTTCTCCTAAATATGGAGAGAACAAAACCCTCCAACTCCAGCAAGTTATCTTATAAAGCAAAAGAACCAGGAGTACTTACCTTTTAGTCAGCTAGATCATAAAAACTGCTCTGAAATACACGTTCCCACTCTCATCTGACATGTAACTTCCAACTCCTGTAGTCCTTGGCACAGTTGTCTCAGAGGAGTAATTGCACTAAACTGCCTGTTGTCAGTGCAGACTCTGCAATGTAATTTAAATAGATGTTTCCTTTTATTCTGTCGCATTTTTCTACCTGTGAATTGTTCTTATCTGTATGTACTTGGGTTTATTTATAAATTAACTGTTAAGGAGACTGAATTACTCTCTGTACAAGAGCCAAGTCTTACATGGTAAGATATAGATGCATTAGGCTTGTGTAGAGCAAAACTTATAAATGCCATTATTCAAGAATTTCTTCTTGATTTTATATTTAATTGTTATTTTCTGCATTCTCAGTCTATAAGCTTCCTGAGATTAAACATTTGTTCTTATAAGAAAAAATAGTGGCTGTTTACAGGGAGGCAATTTATGAGTGTCCCAGCAATATAAAAGACCCTTAAAGTAGGCATACATTAAACTCTGCCCATTTTAAGGCCTTTTTAGATGCCAGATGGAAAAAAAGCTTTATTTTAAAGGTGAAGCTCCAAGGATATAACAAATCTGTACATGAGCTGGGCCAAATTCAGATTTTTGTACAGATAAAGGTTTAATGGCAGTTTATATCAGTGCCATGTGTTGAATTTTGCATCTGATTCAGCTGGAGTTTCATGTTAGAAGGGATTTACTTGTTTATTGATGAAAAGAATCTGTCAAGGAGTTAACAGTTGTATGTTAGAGGTGCATAATAACACCTACTGTATTGTTTTAACATCCAGATTAAAAATTTAAATCAAGTAACTCCCTTTCTTTGAGCACTGAAAAGAAGACTCAGATGTTATGCTGTTGTTATTGTAATCAGCTGCTAAAAACTCCAGTGTGTTGGGCAAATCAAACTTAATTACCTGCTACATTGCTTTTATAGTCACACACTGATTTCATTTGTTTTTAAGGTTTAATGAAGAAACTGGAAGAGGAGATAAATTTCAATTCCTACCTGGTTACTGAAAAAATGCCCAGAGAGCTTGAGAGTAAGAAGGCCTCAGTGTATCTCCTGCAGAAGGTGGTTGCAGAGCCAGCCATGACTCAGTCTGATCTCACTGCCCTGCAAAGTGAGGTGAGGGCACCAAGGTTGCACTGAATTGTTCTGGAGCATAAGCTGAGCTTCTTGTACACTCTGGTGTTCTTATCCCTACTTTATACCCTTGAGAAAATGTTTCATTCCCAAAGGAACCTCCCTTCAGCTGTAAAACCAAAGGATAATGTCTTAATCACTAAATGCAAACTCTCAGATAAGTTTTGGTTTTTTTTTAAATGCCCACAAAACAGACACAAACAAACAAACCAACCCCAAAACAAACCCCAAACCCAATCATATCCTTAGGTGCTATTTAGGAAATTGTGTTGGCAATTTGGAATGGTATGAGCAGAGCTGGTAATCTAGCACTAAAGGGCTGGTTTTTTTCAGATTTCACTTGTTTTTAACTCTCAGAGACCTCGAGGGGAGTGTTTATACCAACACATACACAGAGTTTATAGAGGGAACAACATTCCCTGAGTGATGGGTCTTCACAATATGATGCCTTAATCCATGTGCAATGGCTCAGAACTCTTTAGTGTTTGGAATAGACCTGCATTGTTTGGTTTAATTGTGAAGAGCAAAGGAAATTTGGGCATCAATTGACTTACCTTTCTAGATCTTTTCAGAAGTTAAAAGCAAATGGTGTTAGAATGAGAAAAAATCCCTATTTGTAGGATATTCTACAAATATGCAGAGGGATTTGTTGCCACACAAGTACATTTATGTATTTCACTCTATGAAATTTTCATATTTGCATAATCCTAAATGAAAGATTAAATGTCTAATGTTATGTTCTAGAAGAATTTAGAGGAATGCTAATTATTAGTATTTCTATTGATGATGAAGATTACAAGATTACAATGGAGTTAGCAAGGGGGGTGTTTAATACTCCAGGATGTCCAGCTCAGGTTTTGCTATGAAATGGAGATAATGAGGAAGCAGAGTATCCGTGGTTAGGGCTGACAGCATTAATAACTGGGAGATTAGGGCTGAAATAATAAACCAGCTCTGTGATTCAGCCTCTGCTTTCCCAGATTATTCCCTCTAATGAAAACAATATTTGTGGCTGCAGTTATGTCTTTCAGACATTCTTGAAAGCCTGTTTTGCACGTTTCTTTTCCGAGTGTATTGTTGGGTTTTTGGCAATGTTTTAAAAGGCTCTGAGTTTTTTTTCTCTTTCTCCATGATGTAACCTTTGATTTTTTTATATTTTGGAAGTATCTTCTTCTTGAAAGATAATAAAACCATGTCATACACTTGGCTGTTATCACAGCATGGCCTTAGATTTTTTTTTTAAGTCAGCTTTTTATTATCTCAGTGCCTTAAAAAGGAGCTGAACTGCACTAAGCATGTTACCATCATGCATTTTAGAATATAAAACCCAGGAATTTATTCACACAAGGGAATTCTTATGCCATTTTCAAATTCAGGCCTGTTCTGCCACTAATAGAATAGAATTCACAGGAGAGTTTTTTTTACAGGTGTTAGAGTATTTTTAGTCCTGTTGAGCGCTTTTTTTGCAATACTTGGTTTTCCAGGCACATGGATATTGCTCCCAGATTGTCAGGGTGATGCCCAGCACTGTCCCTGTGTTAGGGTTTGACTCCAGGGGATTTGTGCACATATTTACACTGCTGCCTTATCAGCTCCCATCTAGAGAGCAGAGAATTAAAGGAAGGTTGCCAGGGCTGTGGTTTCCATGGCTTGGGAGAGTCCCAGTGTGCTGGGAAAGCTGGAATCTGCACATTGGTGTGTCTGTGAGCTCCAGATGCAGCAGCTCTGAAGCTTTGGCTGGAATGAAGCTCAACAGTTTTGGGATTAGGAGCAACCAAGTGCATCTTGTGGCAGGAAAAAAAAGGTGCCACACAGCTGGAATATGATGGTCTGTGATTTCTCAAAGTATTGATGAAATTTTTATCCCTTAATCTTTATTTGCTTCTCTTTAAAGTTGTGGTTAAACTGTTGGACGAAAAGGAATTTTAGTTAATATTGATAAAATGGCATTTTTCACTCAGAATGTGGCAATAACAGTCTTTTTCCTGTACCAGTTCACTGCATTTTCTCTCCACATGCACCACTTTACTTCATTTTCAGGGCCAACGTCGTGTTTCTGCCTTATCATAAAGGCACAGAACTGGAAATCCAAAAACAGCCTCTTCCTGGCCAATACTTAATGACTCATGGAGCTTTTTGGGTCTGTTTCTCTGTTTTAGAAAAGGAACTTGCTGGATGGTAAATCTGGGTTGCAAAGCATTTAATTCTTGGAGAAGAAAAAGAAATCAAGCTCCTTTTCCTTAGTTTTCTGCTCTGTCTTGCAGATAAATGAAGTCAATGCACAAATGAATCAGCTTACTGAGAAAAGAATGATGAAGTATGAGCCAACAGATAGTAAATTTTCCATGTATCGCCAGCAGGTAAGAAGGGAACAAAATTGTGTTTTAAGGAAAAGCAGGAGAGAAAATCACTGATTGTTTTACATGCTGGGTTTTTTTTTCTTTAATTTATTTAGCATAAATCAGAAATACATAATAATGGAGGACAAAAAGAAAAATAAAGAGCTGTTGAACGTGTGTGTGTTGAGGGCTGAGCCAAGCAGTTGCTTTCAGCAGTGTCAGTGAACGTGTATTGACTGCTGTCCTTGCAGCACAGCAATTCTGGAAGGATCATTTTGGAGGAGCTATTTTGGTAAAGCTCCAGCTGTGGATGGATTCTCAAAAGGCAGCACGAGGGCTGCCTGCTGCAGCTCCATCCCCTCCTAGTGTCTGACCCCATGCCATTTTCCCTGTTACATCTATTAAGAAGGAATTCTTTGATTTTATTTTTTTTTTTTATCCTGAGGCTATAAAATAATCTTGCTACAAAATAGGCTGTCTGGTCTAGTCTTAGTAAATTCACAAGTTATAAAAAGGATTTATGAACTAGGAGATTTTCAGAGCTCACACAGAAACCTGAGTGGTTCCTTTTCCAGGCAACCTGCACCGCTGCTAATTTTATGGAAGATTTTCATGATGCTGCTCTTGGGGATGGCTTAAAAAATAAAAAGGCTCAAGTAAAATGTATCAGTGGGAGGGGAAAATTGGGATAAAATGTATAATGCAGTCCAGCCACAAATTCAATGTGAAACACACCATTTTGATTTGTAAGAGATGCTCTTCCCAAAAGAAAATCCTGCTCTGGAATGTGCTGGTTCCAAAGGCCAATTGGGCTGTGGTGGAGAGGAAGATCCACCCCAGGAGTTGAGGTTGCTCAGAGTTGGGGTCTTTGCTTTTTTCTGCCAGGACCTGGTTCTGTTCCACAGAATAATCATCTCTGTTGTACCAGTTTGTCACTGCAGATCCCTGGTGAGCTCCAGGGCTGAGCTCCCACCCCAGCACGATTCTGGCAGAGATATTTTTAGGAACAGAGCTGGTCCTTTCAGCTGAGTGTGAGAAAACTGGTGTGTTTTGGCTTTGTTTTTTTTGAGTTTTCCCTTCCATTTGAAGAAACCAACCATGCCTCCAAATTCATGCACGTGCATCTAAATTAACCTGTTGTTTTATTTTAAAATATGTTTCAACAGGATACTTTGGCAAGATAAAAATCCCTCTTTTTTTTTTTATCCCTGAACTAGTGTATATTATGTTCCCAAATCTGTCAGCTTCTGCTCAAAACTCAGGTATTATTAAATATGCGGTCTTGTATAAAATATTTTTCAAATGCTTTATATTCTAGACTCAGAAAGAAAAGTATAATCTGTAATCTGCACTATTTCTGTGCTGTATTGCTTTATTCATCATCTTCCAGCTATTTGCCAAGATTTAGTGGCTCAGTTCTGCTTTAGTGTAACATATTTCTGTAGGTTGGAGTAGGTTGGAGTTATAAAAATCTGTATTATGACATTTGTGAAATCTTGGATAACTTTCCAGTTAAGCCATGTTGGTGTATCTTACATATGCACAGAAAGGGACTAAACAGGAGAAATGGAGCAGCTAAAATGCCTCCCTTTTTCCTCAATGAAAGTGAAAAAATGAGGGGAAGAAATGTAAATGTAAAATGTAAAATATATCCACTTGAGTCTGGGCAGAAAGGGTGTGCTGGAAATCTCATCCACACTGGAGAAAGTTGGGATCCTGCTGCCAACTGCAGTGAGGCTGTGATTTAACCTGCTGTATATAATGGATATATTTGATATATACATCTATTTATATGTTTCCTTTGCAGTGAGACAGGCTCACGTTTCCTGATGAAAATCAGTTTCTGGCAGTTCAAATGTGGTTTCGGGGGGGCAGTGCCTGAAACCTGATGGGTTCCATTTTGCTACTGATCAAACAAGGCAATTTTGACTTTCCTGATCCTGCAGGCATCCATAATTTCCCGGAAAAAGGAAGCCAAGGCAGAAGAACTCCAGGCTGCCAAGGAGGAGATGTCCAGGCTGGAGAGGCAGGTGCAGCAGAGGAGCAGTCAGGCCCACGAGCTGGAAGGCTCTGAAATCCTGACAGAGGATGAGGTATGGGATGAAACAGTGGAGAGAAGGAAGAGGGGGATTTTTAAAGAGATGGATCAATTTTTGTTAACTCACAATTTCCTTTTAACTTTACACTGCAAATATAGTTGCTCCTTCTACAGCGTTTTTATGGTACATTGTTAGACCACACCATTGCCACTGGTTTTTTAATGCACATTTTTGTCATCAAATTCCAAAATTAACATATTTGAAGGCTTTTTTTTTAATGTGCAGATAATACAGTGCTGTCCAGTGCTTCCAAATGCTTTCCAATATTTATAGTGCAACAGTGCTGAATTTTTAGCTATTTTCAAATTATTAGTTACAATTATTCGCATGGTACCTAATTGCAAGGTCTGTTGGGCTGTCCTAACATTCCAGACTCTGGATCAAAATATCATCACAGTGTTATGATGGGAAATAACTGAATACAAAGGTCAATATAATTATAAATTGTATATAAAGTCTCTATGATTATAAAGCATAATAACAGTAATTATCAGTTAGTCCTGTGGTATTTATTCTCCACGAAAGTTTTTACTTGGAAAGCAAATTTCCCAGACTCTCTTTTTTCTCAAAAGTTTGCACAGAATAAAGGAGCTGCAGCTTAGTAGTGGTTTGTCACCAAAATAAATTGACTTTTCTCCAGCCAGTAATTTTTCCCAGTTTGGGAGAAGCTGCTAAGGGCACTCACAGGCAGAGTCACTAAATTGAAGAGTACTATAGCTGCTTCATTCTCTGACTTAATATATCTTTTCATTCTCTCACATATTGTCTTTGTTTGCCCTGCCACCATTTATCCAGAGGAACATTTCATTTGCACTGCCATCATTTATCCAGAGGAACACACTCTTTGCTTGCTTTGTCTTTGTTTTTGTGCTTTTTTTACTTACTACTCAATACAGGGAACGCCCTTTGTAGAAGGAACTCCCTTCCTAGTCCCATAGGACATTCCTGCTCCACAAAACCAGTTTTGTTTTAAAGGAGTCTTAAAGAGTAAAGTGAGTATGGATGAAAACTACAGGTGGAAGTAATGGCACAGGGACTTGGAAAAATTAAGATGTTGATTTCTCTTCCCATCACATATTGTATCACATTCCTTAGGCAGCAATTATAAGAAACCCACTGGATTAGATTTCTCTGCAAGGTTTTCAGCCCCAGTGGGCACATTGCTGGAGTCTTTGACAACTTTTTAAGCAAAAATAAAAGCAGAAATCTGACAATCTGTGTTTCATGACATGTGATGGAAAGAAGTGTTTAATTAATCAACAAGAATGCATTACCAAGACAGCAGCATATGTTTTACATTATCTGCACATTCACTGTAAGGTAAGAAATAATTCCTGTTGTGCCTGTTCTTGAGGGGGACAGGAAACTCTGATCCATAGAAATTCAAGGAGAACAGGGTAGGAGGGAAACCTCATAAGGAGGAACCTTTTAAAATGCTCAGTAATGAAAAATTCAAGTTAATTGTCTGACACAAGGAAGAGGCTCAAGACAGGAAAAGGACAAGACCTGTTTTGGACATGACCCGTGTTCCTTCTGTTCAAATATGTTCTGCTCTTGATTTTTAAAATATTTTCAATTTTAAAATGTCTTCATTTTGCAGAGTGAAGGATAAATGACTGAGCAATTTGGAGAAAACCATCAGCTTAAAATCAGGAGTGTTTGTCTTTCCATTGCAAGCATTTCCTGGTTTGTAAAATACTTTCTTCAAGGAAATATGTATTGGCAAGGAAACCAATATATACATCCATGTCCTGTTCTCTTTTATTACTTCCTTGGCTGTAGTGCAGTGGTACTCACAGGCACCAGTGTAAAGCAGTAAAAAGGGTGTTTCCTATGGCTAAAAACTAGGAAAGGGTTTGAATTCTTGATGATTTTTGATGGCTGCTTTTTCAAAGGTCCTGATTTCCTCATCTGTAAAGTGCAGACAGTGATATTTAATTCCTTTGGAAATGTTAGCTGCCAAAAATGCTGCACAGGGCCTCGTGCTGTAAATTTTGCATCTCCTCAAAGTACCTCGCAAATGCACATTGCAGAATCAGTCCTGCCTCAGAGGGGAGGTGTGGGAAGCCAGGACTGATGGATGGGATGGGGCTGGGAGGGAAGAGGAGATGGAGCAGGTTCTCCCTCATCAGTGCCAGCCTCGGTTCCTCACCCTCAGCCTTTTGCTGTAGATTAGTTTGCAATATGTTCTGCTTTAGGATTTGTATGTTCTGCTTCAGTGCTCTGTTTCTGCAGCTGTGAGCCAATAGCAAAGGCAATGGTGGTTAGTGCTGTGGTGAGTCACTGTTGCAATCCGTGGATTCCGTTGGACGTTCACCCTTCCCTTTGCACTCTGGCAACCAGGAGCTTCCCTGCACTTTCCTGTTGCAGCCACACACGTTTTACATTCAGTTCCTCCATTTTTAAAAGGGAGAAAGAGACTTTTTAACAAATAGCTTTGCTGTCTTAAGTTTAAATGGATTTTTTAATGGATATTTTAATCCCATCTGAACGCTACAGTGAAATCAAGGCATTATGTTTCTCCTATACCCAGTATTTCTAATCTTTGTCTCACCTTGCTCTCTCCTCTTACATCATGGCACTCCCAAGACTTGGCAATGGAAGAATCAGCACCTTTGCTCCCAAACCAGCCTTTGGATCTCCAGTTGAGGTCTTCTTAGCCCTTCAATCACCAAAAGGTCAATCCTGGCTTAGCTTTCCAGGTGCCAGCGTTTTGCTTTCTTCCATAGTCATAAAAAGGAATGTTACAGCATTCCACAGGGTTCCAGAGGTTGTACACCTGGATAGAACTCAGAAGAAACAGCAGGGAATAACCAATTCATTTACATCAAACACCAAAAAAATGGGAATAAATTGTCTGCTTTGGGGATTATGGAATCTTTTTAAGTGCTTCAAGCCAAGTGCACTGAACAGGGGCACAGTTGGCGGCTCCTCGTTGCAGCTGTCAGATCCTGAAAATTGGGGAATCACATGTTGACACTTAGAAGGCTGGATGGTTCAATTGCAAGTGATCCTGGGTAAAGCTGGGATATTTTTAGCTCTTTACACAACCCATTGTACTTTTCAGAGTTCAGCACAGGCCCCCAAGAACCTCGAGCTGCCCAAGGCATGGGAGCAGAGCAGTCTCAGAGCTGTGCTGAGCTGCAGGAGCTGAAATGAATCTGGGTTTGAAAATGTGGCAAAGAAAGTCCTCTCACTTTGTAACAGGTGTGTGAGGTTGGAATATTCATTTACATAAGGAGTTTAGTTATTTTTCCATAGAAATGCTTGTCCATGCCAACCTGCTCCTTGGAAAATACAGGGAAAAAATGTTTCAATTGGCAAACAGAGAAAACAGCCTGAGACCATAGATCTTGTCTCAAAAACTGTCCATTCACCTGAATCCACCAGGAACAGTTATCTCACTCCAGACTGGGTGGGTGGATTTTGAAGAGAGTAGCTGTAAAGGAGCTCATGACTCAAATGTTCACAGAATAAGAGAATCCCAGAATGGCCTGGGTTGGAAGGGACCTTAAAGACCCTGCCATGGGCAGGGACACCTTCCACTAGCCCAGGTTGCTCCAAGCCCCATCCAACCTGGCCTTGGACACTTCCAGGGATGGGGCAGCCACAGCTTCTCTGGACAACCTGTGCCAGGGCCTCACCACCCTCAAAGGGAGGAATTTCTTCCCAATATCTCATCAAATCCTTCTCTCTGTCAGTGTGAACCCATTTCCCCTTGTCCTATCTCTCCAGGCCCTTGTAAATGGTCTCTCTCCATCAGTGTGGGCTGGTTTAAGCCAGAACCCAGGAAATGTTGTCCTGTCAGTTGTTGCCTTTCCCTCAGCTCTCCCTCAGGCTCTAGCAGAGTCCCATTCCAGTCTGTCAGAGGCTCCTTAGACATGGATACTCAGTGCTAAGGAAGAGTTTTCCTGGCTGAGCTGTGCCACAAACAGACCATAGGATACTTTTGTTTTAATAGACTGAGGTCCTACTGCTTGTGCCTTTTAGAAGCTCATCCTGTGTATGAGTTATTAACTCTGTCCAACAGTGGCTGTACTGGCTTAAATTTGGAGCCTCTTAGGAAAAAATATGGAAAACTGTCATGATCAGGAACTTTTCTTAACTGAATTTTAATACTTTGGACAGTCTGTATCCTGTTAATTAGTCTAGTTAGAAATTAAAACATCTGTTCCTCAGTTCTTAAGGAAAATAGAGATAGTCTGCTAAGATTTTCTTCAATTATTCTGCTTATGCAAATAATTTTATTAACAGAACTGGTTATTTGGAACTTTGGTTTGGTATTTCATAAAGAAATACTGGTGGTTTTTTACAAATAATACTTTTTTACAAACAATACTTTTTTTTGTAGTACTTTTGTATGAAGAATTTTTTGATTACAATAACACAATCAAATTGCTGCATTAATCCAGCAAATACTATTTTAAAAGATTTGACTCTAAAGTGAGGGATTTATGTGAGATTTGTTCTTTTCAGAAAACAAGCTTATCCATTTTGTCCTTTAATGATAATCTTGGAGTAAGAACCTTGTGAAAACTTCACATGGAGCAACTGGGAGTTTTAAAGAAGTGATGGGCTTGTAGTGAAAGCACAAGACTGAGCATTAGAGGAGCTGTGTTGGGATCCCAGTTCAGTCCACTAAAGCACAGGCTGGTGTCCTTTCCTGGAGGGGGGTCCTGCCAGGCTCTGCATGGTCCTGGAGAAGCCATTTCAACATCCCTGATTTGATGTTGTGTTTAGAACTGTTGTCATATTTAATAACTTCACTAAGCGTGGTGAGACTTAATGTGGTCATACCAACCTCTCTCAGATTCTAATAAATGGAGAAAAGCATAAAGGAGGTGGATTCTTCCAATAAAAATGGAACATGATGCAGGAAATCTGCCCAGGGATGGTGGATACCTGCAAGACATTGTATGAGAGATCAAAATCCTGCTTTCATTCAGTGATCCCATAATCCACATTCCACACTTGTTATGTTACACTCACCCATAAAAATAGCCAAGTGAAAAAGCAGAATCTTTCCTTGCTTTCCTTTGGATGGTTTTTGTGTCTCCAGGGGCTCTGCCTCGATCAGCAAACAGGGGCTCCAGGCTAGTTTGCTTCAACCGCTCACTCAGTGCCAGCACTTGGGTCTTGTCCAGTCATTTAATCTTTGAAGCTCAAATAACTGTTTGTGTTAAATGACTTGAGAAAGAAAAGCTACTGGTGGACGTGGCCTTGACTGGAATATCACTGCGGGCACGGGCAGATCCCTGGGAATTCTGTAGGATGAGCCTGCTGAGTTTGGAGCAGCTGAGCTGGTCTATGGGAAAATGCTGCTGCTCAAAAGTGGAGTCCTTTGGTTACTTAACTTTAAAGTGATGTGGCCAAGCAGTGTTGTTCCTTTGTGAACTCTTCAAGTTATGTAGAAGACCTTTTACCACAGTAAAATTCAAGGGTTTATAGCATTGCAAGGGCTTGAATTTTTCGTCTCCACGGAAGTGGAGGCATGAGATTTATAAAGCCTGAGAAGCAATGCTGACATAAATGAAAACAGTGGTATTTTACAAGGAGCTTTCTTTTAATTTTTAGAAACCTACAGAATGATTCTCAGCTTTTAGACTGAAGAAACCTAATTTTATCATAAGATCCCTACATGCTGCTTATTTAAGAGGAGTAAAATCTAAGAATTCCAGCTCAGAATTTGACCCTGGATCTAAAGGAGCCTTCAATCAGACAGGTTTTAAGGGACTAATGTGTGCTGCCTTTGGAGTAGATCAGGTCTTTTGAAAGCTCTGCCAAATTATTGATTGATTTTCTACATAGATTATAATTTTGCTACCATTGTTTTTATCTTGTTTTACCTTGTTTGCTGCAATAATAGCTGTGTGAAAGGTTAAGTTTGCTTTTAAAAAGCCAGAGATTGTGCTGAAAGACTGGCATCCACCTCCTAAAATGAACAGGTTTCACTTGTCACCGTGAGCATTTTGGATAAAATTTGTATTATACAGTCCTAAGTTAATCAACTAATAATAGAACAGTGGTGGAGTTGGTTCATTAATCAACAAGATCCTTTGACTTCCATTGTAAAATACATTATGCTTTGAATACTGAATATGCAAATACTTTCCCTCCCACTTGAGCTATTTTCAAGACCTTAAAAGTAGCTAGAGAAGAGAAGAGAATAATAGTTTGCTTTTCATCCTGGGATCCACTGACAGAAGATCATTCAGATTCGATAGCTCTGTGTGGCCACATATTAAATTTAATCCTGTACATCATCATTTACTATATTCCACTGGTCAAATGAAGTATCTCAGGAACTACTTGATCAAGATTGTGCTTCCTTTAGCTTTTCCTCAGTTGGAGAGCTTGTATTTATACTTTTGGAATCTCTTAGAAATCACAGAAAACTTGGTATTGTCTAAGCAATTTAAAAAAAAAAGTTCTTTTTATTAACTAAGAGGATATACTTGAATTTGCTGGGAAAAGGAATAAATTCTGGTTTGACTGTATTAAGTAAAAATAAAGAGTGTGACAGTGGCAGAGCTGCCTCAGCCACGCTGGGGCTCAGGTGACCTTGTGTATCCTTGTCCTGGGTAGTAGCAGGATGTAGGATGTTATCCCAAAGCCACAGAGAGGCCAATCTGCATAGAGCACATTGAGTAATTTGTGGGTTTGTTCTTTCACCAAAAACGTTTATAGCTTTTGGCTTTAAAAATAGTTCTGGAGCGTAGCAAGAGAGAGGCAGCTTTGGCCTAGATATTGCACAGGATGGCAGATGAACAGGGTTGATTTCATTGTGGGCACCTTGCCCAGGACACTTTTTATAGAACATACAGTTACTCTGGGGGTTCTTAGCCTGTGGTCACATTGGGTTTTTTGGATTTATTCTTTAGAAGGGAGAGGGATAATTTTGCGAAAAGAAAAAATTCATGTAAATATCAAAATCTGAAGTAATTTTATGTTTGAATTTTAAACCTGTGTCAGTGGTAATGGGATTCTTTTTCCTCCTGGGGCTGCCTGGTTTGTGCTCCCTGCACACACTGAACCCTCCTCATCAAGGGGTGTTCTGAAGCCTGTTCTTACAACATTTACTCTAATAAATTTTATTTGCTTTCCATCTCTTAGTGCATTTTTGAGCTGTGACTGGCATTTAGCTCATAGCTGTCATGTAAAATCCAAGGATAAGAGCTAAGCCTGTATGACAGATGGAAAATATTAAGGCAGAGAAAGATATTACCTGGTTGTTTCAGCCTCTGGTACTTGGTATGTGTTACAAATTCAACATACACAGGTTCAGGTGTAAATTAGCTAAGGCTGTTGGTCTGTAAGGATTTGTATTATTTTACTTAGTCTTTAATAAAAATATAAATTCTCCATTACTTCAGATTTTGAGTGAAATAGGTATTGCATTCTCTGCTTCAGGGCAGGGGTTCTGCTTTTGTTTGCCTGGTTTAAAAAACTTAGCCAGTGATATTTAGATCTGCAAGAGTCAAGGAGAGGGAACAAGTTTTAACTATTGAGAACATTTCAAGATAGTTTTTCCCATGCCCTCTTCCCTTCCAATTTTCCTGCACTCTGTTGCAGAGCTCTGGGGTTCTGATACAAGTGCAAATTACTATTGCATTAACTTTTTTATTATCCATGATTCTCATAACATTTTGCAAAGAGTATTTACTTTTCCAGCTGTCAAATGGTGGTGAGCAGAAGGGAGTGATCTCAGGATTACAAATGAGTGCACTGGGACGGAAAGCAATGCTGGTTCTTTTGATTTCACCCAGTGAACAAATGCAGAGCTGAAAATAAATAGAGCCTGGGAATCCTGAATTCCAGCCCTCTGTTCTAAACACTTCATCTTCAACGTGCAGGCCAAGGAGGATAATTACATTTTACACAGCAACAGGCTGTGATAAGGCCCTTCTTGCTCTCAGTGAGATGAGTTTGTGTTCTCTCTCTCCCCAGCTCAAGCAGTACGTTAATAAGCTCCGCAGCAAGAACACACTTTATAAAAAGAAGCGCCTGGAAATAGCAGAAATTACAGCTGAGTATGGAATCCTCCAGAGGACAGAGGAGCTTCTGAAGCAGCGCCACGAGGCCATTCAGCAGCAGTTGGTAACATGAGCATGTGCTGCTCCCACAGCCCTCCCTTCCCTGCTAACAGCCATAGGATCCCACGGATGCTGTTGGGATTCTGATGTACATCGTCCCCGCTCCTGCTGTCCTAACCCAGAGAGCCATCAGGGTATAGAATGTATTTTTATCTGTTGACTGTGGAGCTGCTGTACTTTGTGTTCAGCAACTGTCAGCACCGATCTGCAGTTTCTTTTTAGACTGAGGGGCTTGACCCTGCTTTTTAGAGTCAATGGTAGGTCTGCACGAACTCCAGTTAGAGCAAGGCTGGGTTCTTAAATTAGTTTTTGCTATCCACAGATGTAGTAAGGGCTTTGAAAACGATCAACAGTGAGTAGGATTCAAGTTACTGCTGTATTTTACTGCTGTAAAATATATGGGAATAGTATTTAAAAAAAGATCAGGCAGGAAGGAAACATTCCAGCCCCAGAATATTTAGAAGAAAATGCATTTAAATTTAAAACTGGATGAATCTTTCCTAAGCCAGAACAGCAGCAGCAGGATTTCTCTCTGGAGAACTGTAAGCATTCAGGGAATATACATTCATCCCAAATGCAGGAACACTTTCTGTGGTATTTTCTTCTAATACCTGTATTCTTGTTATCAAAATAGTTTATAAAATCATTAGCTACATGTTCTGATGAAGCATCTGGATTTTATACATTGAGCTTCTTCAGAGCCTGACCACAAGCCCACTTTGCTTTGTGGAAACTTTCTGTTCACTTCAGTGGGCACAGTGACCAAACATTGCATTTACAGAGAGTTGTTGTCATCCTGCTGTACAGGCACAAGATAAAATTTAGTTTTGCTGGCAGCTAGATTAATAATAATAAATTGGTTAATAATAATAAATTGATAAATAAAATAAATTGATTGCAGTACTTACCCTTTTCACTTCTTTACAATATTTTGGCTTCACTAAGGAATTTGCTGTTTCTTGGTTAATGGGGTTAATTCAGCATTTACTGTTTGTGTCTGCAGCAAGCGATTGAAGAGAAAAAAGGCATTTCTGGATACAGTTACACCCAGGAGGAGCTGGAAAGAGTCTCTGCAGTGAAGAGTGAAATGGATGAAATGAAAGGCCAGACATTAGATAATATGTCTGAAATGGTGATTTTTGTCTTAAACTACTGTATCTGCTCAGTTTGAATATCTAGTTCCTCAGCATATAACCCCAAGTTTAATGTTTTTTTGGGGGGCAATAATTTTTCTTAAATCTATGTTTATATATATATATATATATATATATATGTATAAAATTCAGATACATCTCCAAAGGTAATCTAGACAAAATTTACTAAAATGTGCATTTCTTTTAATGTACAAAGAAGAGCTATATACAAAAATAAATCCTACAAATAAATCCTCCTTTCCTCCCCTTCAGAAACCTCAGGGGTATCAAGTCTTGTCTTTGATTTTTTTACTTTTTTGTGATTTCAGAAGTGGTTTCGTATTTGTTCTTGCACATTATTTGAAAGAGATGAATGGTTTCAATCTGTAACAGAATCTTTTTCTAAAATGTTTGTAAATCACTGGAGTTCAGCTTTTGTTAGAAAGATACTTAATATGCTTAAAGAGCTAAATAGCTTGTCTTTTTCTCTATAGCCTGATTTTCAATTGCCCTTAGATCTGTCATGTTTTAATTTACCTGCCCACATAGCTGTAGAAGCAAGAAAGAACTTGAATTTCTAATTTGAAAATATTATAAAAGAGCAAAAAGCAAAATAGCGTTTTTTTTAAATCATCGAGGCACTTTTAAAATAAAATGGTATAATTAAAGTAGAATTGCTCTCAAATACAAAGCTGGATAAAATTTTAATTTTCAGTGTAAATATGTCTGTGTGCCTCAGTTTTAGCATTTTCAAGCTTTATTTAACCTATGCAGGTTTGTTTGGTTTTTTTCTTAAGGATTTCTCCCTTTCTTTCAGTCTCCCACTATGCAATTCCTTCATTTTCCCTACTCCTTAAGCTCTTTGGTATCTGGCACATGGGCTGTCTCCTGGAATTCTCTGGGATGTTCTGGGAGCAGAATTTGTCTCGTTTATGGGAATGACCCCGCTGCCAGATGGGCTCTTTCCCTGTCCTAATTAGACCTGAACTTGGTTATATAATTAAGGCTTCATTTATATATAATTCGTACATAATTATGGCTTCATCACAGATTTTTTTCTCCCCACATTTTTCTTTGTCTCCCCTTTCTTTTCAAATCCCTAATTACATGAATGTACTTTTTAGTGTTAATGAATATTCTTTTGTCCCTTTCTCAGGTAAAGAAGCTGAATGCAGTGGTGGCAGAGAAGAAGGCAAGCCTTGCTCCTGTCATCAAAGAGCTCAGGCAGCTGCGGCAGAAGTGCCAGGTTTGTACCAACACTCCTCTCTGTCTGTGTAAATCAAGTCAGAGCACAAAGAAGTCCAATTTACAGATCTCTGTAGTGCTCTGCAAGGATATAACTCTGAGGGAAAGCTGGAAAGAGCAGAATGGGTCAACAGTGTTTGCAACAGGCAACGTGCTAAAGGTTGGAATTTGTAAAAGCTGACAGTGCAGGCACAGAATTTAGTCCTTTATAGCAATTTTAAAAATTACTACACCAGGGAAAATATAAGAAATCATGGTTCAAACCCAAAGCAAAGTTAGTTTTGGGTTGGTTCCAAAGCTATTTCTGCATCTCAGCATTAATGATCCCAACTAGTGCTCTCCTTTCTGAATGGTTTGCAGATAACATCTCATTGAAGTAGTTGAATACATTAATCTAAGTCCTGTGTTAGTCTGTGGGACTGACAAATTTATCCATTTGTTTTCAAAATTTTACAGAGAGCTGAAAAAACAAGTCTTTTGGGTCTACAGCTGCCATAACTTGGCTCATTGCCATGGAAGGAAATAGGGTGATGCATTTATCTATCAACAAAATTATCAGAAAAACTTTCAATGTTTCCATTCAAAGTGTCAGCAAATGAAATCTAGGAGGAGTTGGATGTGCATAACTAGAAATCTGTTTTTTCATAGGGAGCAAGTAAATTTATCCTGTCTCAATGTCTACTTTTATGGTTGTCCTTTCTTCTTGCAAGCACAGCCCTGTTACCTGACCACGGTAAAGCCATGGATGGGGCTGGACAGAGGAGATTCCCTGAGTGTCTCTTTGGCCTGAGTGTCACGTGTCAGTCAAAGGAACATTTCATTTATGTGCCCTTTTGCCCTGTTCACCTCAGGAATTAACTCAAGAATGTGATGAAAAGAAAATCCAGTACGACAGTTGTGCGGCCGGGCTGGAGAGCAATCGCTCGGCCCTGGAGCAGGTGAGGTGGGGCTTGGTTGTGCACACAGAGAAATGCAGCGTGTTAGTCCCTGTGGTACAATATTTCCCCTGCTTTCCCTCAGGATATGGGAGGTACAAATCCACTTCAGGTGGGAATGAGTCAGTGGTGATCCCCAGCTTTGCAAATCCTGCCTGAAGCTGCTGTGGAGTGGCTGCAGTCACACACAGCAGATGGACTCGGGGGTACCTCATCCAGCTTTGATGAGCAAGGACGGGCATCTGCCAGAATTCCTGCTGCTCTAGATAGTATCTGTTAGGGAAGAATTTGACTACAAAATAAGGATTAATTTATCAAGACAAATCTTTCTATGCATTTAGCAGATTCTTTACATTAGGAACCAATCCCAGGGATAATTAATGACTGACACTGATGGCAAGGAGACTTCATTAAATGGGACTGTCTTGTATTCCTGTATATAAACAGGGTTTAAAAAAAAACAACATACAGGTTTAGCTAAGAGCTTGTGTGTCTGTAATTTGTGCATTGCCTGAAGGAGGCTCTTAAAACAGCCCAGTCCTCAAAGGTGGGCACAGTATCAACATGTTTATGTGGATCTGCTTTATCTCACTTGATCACCTCCTGTGAATTTTGACTGGGCTTGGATTTTTAAGGCCTTGCCCACAAAGGATTATACTTCAAGATAAAAAGGGAGTGCATTTAAAGTGTCGGTGGATGTATACATAGTTATTTTCCTGCACTAAAAGTACTTTTGTATGGTAAAAGAATCCACAGATGGACCTGGTATGAAGTCAGACAGTTCTGTAAGAACTGTCTTATAACAACAATCAAGGCTTTTTTTCTTGGCAGACAACTCTTAGTAATTTTCTGACACATGATGACAGTCACATCCACTAATTGAACTGGACATGAGTAGAATTCAGTTTTACAGCTGATGGTGTGAAAATCACACAGTGACAGAGCTCGGGAGTCGACAACTGCAGTGTGACCTGGAGAACAGGATTTGGATTATTGGGGTTTTTTTGGAATGGACCATGTAGAGATGGGAGTAACCCACTTTCTCCATACTGCTTCACATAATTATTGATTGCTCATTAACATCCCATTAGCATGTCTGTACCTTCTAACATCCCCTTTGCAGATGTGTTCCAGGAAATGCTTGTTCACAGCTGTATTTGGCACTTCAGATGTGCTGAGGAACAAGAGTCTTGGCAGCACTTGTGAAGTGTTTGGAAGTCAGTCATTAATAATCACCCATTAACAGTCATTTCTCATCTCTGACTACGACTGAAACTGCAAATCTAAACCCAATCAGCTGTATTTCACTTTAAAAGAGACTTCTGAAAAGCCCAAATTATATGAACATCTGAGAAATTATTAATTCAGGATTATTCTTATAAACTCTCACGGTTTATATGGCAACACAGGGCATCTCCTGGGGGCTTTCAGTCACCATGTCCTTATTCTCCCACAGGAAGTGAAAGGGCTCCTGGAGGCGTGTGCCCAGGAAGAGAGCAACTACCGTTACATCCACTGCATGAAAAGGGTAAGGTCACAGGAGGGGCCAAATTATTCATTCTGGAATAAGATTGCAATATTTATATATGTAGATATTTAAATTATGTATTTTTATAGACCCTGGAGGTCCAACTGCAGCGGGCTAAGGAAGAAATGAAGGCCTATGTGTCCCCAGACCCACAGGAGCGACGGAAGGCGATCCGGTGAGTCCATCAGTGTGTTCCCTCTGTGGGATGAAGGATGTCCATAAACTGAGGCTGAAGTCAGGAATTTTCTCACTGGCATTTGAACTGGAGGAGTTCACCTGATAAATTTAGAAGCACTATAATAATCTAAAAATAAGCAGCTCAGATTCCAGTCTATACTGCTGTAAACCTACAAGTTCTCTCAGACATTCCAGAAGGTTTTCCCTTCCCACTGAAGATTCTCAGCCTCAGAGAGAGGTTTAATTGCACCATCCCATGAACCTCCATGGTTACCCTCAGTTTCATTTACTCCAGCATAAAGCCATTTGCTTCACCCTGTGATTCTTTTCAGGACCCCTCACCTTTGTCTGGCAGGGAGAGAAGCAGGAAATACTATAAATTGAGTTGCTGATTATTTTTGGTGTAGTTTTAGTCCTGCCAAAGATGGAAATGTTTTCTGAGAATGAGATATTTTGGATTAATTATCTGTGCTAAGAAGTCTAAATATTACCATGTCATAGAGATTTTTTTACACTTTACTAAATATTTTTGTAGAACTATCCTGTTTAAAATTTGTGTATGTTCAGTCCCATCTCACAAAATAATGGAAGGCTGTAGGAAATAAAGGATTTGTCTAATGAAGGACAAGGAAACAGCAAAATTAAACAGAAGGATGACAAGAGAAAACCCTTAGTGATGATGTGAGTATTTATGAGGATGAGGAGCAGCTGAGGCAGCGGGGTCAGACATAAGGCACGGCCCTTCTGCGGCTGTGGGGAAGGGGGTGCTGGGTTCGTTCTCAAATGCTGAGCAAAAAACACTTGGGAAATGAACATCCAGGATGTGAGTGTTCACATGGACCAGCCATCAGAGCCTGCTGCTGGAATGGAGCATGAGCCCAGCTCTGTAATTCCAGGTATGGTGAGGGGAATGTGAACACAGTGTCACCCCTCTCCACTGTCCCCGTTTCACTTCCCGGCTGTGGAAATTATCCTCCCACAGGGACTAGACACAGTTCTGACCTTTTTAAGAGGTCACAGACCCGTCTCATTTAAATGAATTACAGTAAAGTTCAATAGAGAGATCCTTGCAAAATATAAAATGAGACAGTAACATTTGTCTCTAGACATCCCTTTAGAACCTGAATGTATTTTTCAGCAGGCACTGGAATGTAAACGGAGTAAAAATGAAGCATAAATAGACCAGCACTTTCCTAGCAACGTATTGAACAAAAAATGTCTTAATTCAGACCCTCTTTATTGAATATAAACTCTGTTCTGTGGAGTCACTTCTTAGGAATGTGAAAAGTTAATTTTCTTCTCTAAAAATAGAAAGTCGTGGGGTTTTTAACAAAGTTATTAAGTTACATTCTTTCCAGTCATCATTATAAATAGTAAAGAAAAACTTACTAGAAAAGACATAAAATCTTCTGATTACTTTGAAAACTCTACTTTTAAAAAAAAGGGTATTCTTGAGGCCAAATGTGTTAGAACATGTGCTGTGTGCCAGGGCAAACAAGCAGCTTCAGCCTCACCTCTGGGTTGGTGACAATTCCTGGGGATCAGCGGGACAGCAGAGCACCTGGAGCAGCCTTGGGATGGCTCTGATTCGTCCTGGCTGGAATTGTACAAGAGCAAGAGATCATAAAGTGATCCAGCTTCATTCCTGTGGCAGGCAGGACCAAGTGTTCCAGTCAAAATCCTGGAGTACTTGGTAGAGAGGGAAGGAATAAAGGAACGCGATACCAGGAGTTCACCCGGCTGCTCACCATGTTCCAGCAAACCTTCACACTCTGGCACCACCATGGCTGGCATTGCTTTCTGGAAATTAGGATTTCTCTACACAAAGGTCTTCTACCCTGAGCAATCTGGAAAGTCCTTTAGATGAGCTGGGTTATTTCGAATTCCACTAGCACACCCTCACACATAAATGCAATGATTACACACAAAATATAATTGATTTTTTTTCAAGTGACTCAGTGAATAGTTTTTTTCTATTGTCACATTGAAAAAAAAATTTGAAGTAAGTCCTAGTGCTGTCTCTGAACGGGGCTGTTGTGGTTTGCATGTTCAATTGTCAGGGTTCATGTGTCAGGTTTGGGTATGTCAGAGTGATCAGCCACTTGTTACAGACCAAGGTGCACAGCCAAGACTTTTAGTAATGAATGTCACCGGTTACGCTGCTTGGCCTATATTTAGGCCTCGAAATGTGAGGGCTGTTTTCTGAGGGAGGAACGCACAGCAGTCCCATTGCAGCCCCTGGGGTTGTCAGACCTGGGCTGAAATACTATTCCCCTTCATTCCTGTACTTTCCCACTCATTCCAACGCTGCATTCCCAGCAATTAAGGGCTGTGGATCCGTGAACTCTGACGCTCGCCATGGTTCACCTCAGGATATCACCAGGATAAATGCATTATGACAGGGGATCAGGTACATCTTATCTGGAGGATCTCACTGTTGCCTTCAAGCTGGAGGGAGGAGTAATCGTGTCTGCTTCAAAAATGTAAGAGATCTTACCCAGTGTCACTTCTCCCAACTGCACAGCTGAGACAAGGAGACCTGATCCTTGATGTCAAGGGATATGTTGTCCAATAACAAAAAGGTTTCTTCCTGCTATGAACCTCCCAGTACTTCCATCCTTTTCCATGTTTGCATCATTATTCTGTCCTGTTATGTAGAACCAAATCATGACAAAATCATTTTATATTTCCTTTAGAGAACAGTATACACGGATGATCCTTGAACAAGAAAACCTTGGGAAGGTGAGAATGAGGCTTTTACCTGGTACAAAAGTTGGACAGTTCATATTTTTGTGGGGTTTATTCCCAAAGGCTGTGGTTAATCTTTTATAAAAAGCATATTGCAGCCTACAAAGAAAATTCCATCACTGCTGGCATTGGTAACTAATACCCTGGAAAGGGATCCTGCTCACTCCTCAGGGCTTGATTTCCTGCAGGGAATAGCATGAGCTGCTGTAAAAGATGTCAAACAGCTCAATGTGACAGCACATTCCCTGAAAACCATTTGGATAAGAAACTGAAACACGGGCATAACGAACTGTGCCAGCTCAGATTTTCTGTTGTATATAAAGCAACCTGTTGAAGACAATAAATTCTGAGCCTGTCAACCTTATCACTGTTGTTAAAGGCCAGGGGATCATCTGCCTTAGACAAAACCAGTTGTCCAGTTTTAATCTTGTCTGAAGCTCAGATCAGCATGGACAAGGTTGGGCTTAGCAAGTCACACCAAATAGCTTTTATTAATTTCCTTTTCTGAGTCAGTTTGGGGGGTTTTACAGCTTTGGGCTGCCACTATTAATAATCAGGAGTGGGTTTAATTGTAAAACATTGATTTCATGTTTTAATATCATGATAGGAATCCATTGCATATTGCACCTTGATACTGCAAGAGCTCTGTGTGGAAATGATCTCAGATTTTTAGCATAAGTTCTCAAATAGATAAGACTAATATTTAGACAGTTAAAATCCATGGAAAGAGTTGTCAATCTGTACAAAGATCTGAGTCCCAGGTGTGAATGCATTTAGCACTTGCAGGGAGTGTTACCAACTTGAACAAAACAATATCTCAGTAGCATTCCAAGCTGTGTGAGCAATTCTTGTGGCGTAGAACTCTTCCAGAAATCTAATGTTTTTGTATTTTTCACAGAAATTACGAGAGAAGCAGAAGGTTGTACGGGAAAGTCACGGGCCAAATATGAAGCAAAGGAAAATGTGGCAGGACTTTGAGCAGTTAATGGAATGTAAAAGAGAATGTTTTCAGAAACAACAAAATCAAGCAGCCATTGGTCAGGTCATTCAGGAAGGAGGTAAAGACAGGCTTGTGTTATGAATTCTTCCTCCCAATACCTACATGAAGTGGCTGTGTTGGCTTCTGAACAGAAAACTCTTACTAAATCCTGTTGCTTTCATCAGTTCTACAATTTTTGTACAGTATTTGGTTTTGGTGGATAAACAAAGAGAGCAACAGACCCGTCTGTGAAGCTTCTCCTCCACTGTTTCAGTGACCACGTGCTGTGGTTGGAAGGTCTGTTGGAAGAGCTGCACTGGGGTGAAGCTCCTCCTAAATCCATGGTTTATGAGGCTGGGAAGGGCATCTGCAGAGAGATCAAAGAGAAACAAATCCTTCTCTGGGGTCAGAGAAAACTTACATAATTGCTCTGCCTCTCATTCTCTATCGCTAAGGTTACATTTTTGCAAGGCCTGGGGCTTGATATTGTATAATTGTGGCCCTCCTGGCTTGGCCCTCTCCTTCCCTATTGTCCTTATCCATGCAGTGTGACTGCAGGAGCTGCACAGCCCTGGCCTCAGAGCCCTGCTCAGACTTTCCTGGTCATACTTTCCCTGCACGGTTCAGTTCAGCTGATTGTGCTTCCAGGAGACACTTCATTGCTGCAGCGTCAGGAGTCGCTTTGGAGAACAATCACTTGGGTTCTGAGCTTTTTCCATTATCTTTTGTTGTTGTTTTTAACAGAAGTATTTTTCTTGCACATTTACCTCCTTTATTTTATTTTTTCTGAGTTGCCCATGTGAAAAACAGAGGTCGAGTAAATCTTTCCCCTGTGAGGATGTTTTAAGCTGCTTTGTGTGCACAGGGTGGTTCCAAAGGGATTACACACCCAAAGAGGGTCATCTCCTCCCTCTCTTTTGGCTTGCTGGATTTCTAGATAGGTTGGTGGGGTTTTTTATAGTTTTTCTTGCCTGAAGTAGGATGTCTTTTCAGGATATAAAAAAAAATATTTTTGCTTTCTTTGATACCTAACTGTGAGATCTTCTGCTGGTTTCTATATCCAGAGAGAGTATGGTAATTATAGAGTTCCTAGTTTGTCTTTGCATTAAATACATTTGTTAACAGGACTAAAATAAAAGCTGGCAAAACTATATTGTGACTGTCTGGTATTCTTCTTTTTCACATTTCTTAGGTGAAAGAAGGAAATTGTTAGGGGCTGGGCCACAGGAAAAAGAAGTTTGAATGGCTCATTTAATGACATTTATTTCAGACGCCCCCAAAGGGTTCCCAAGGAGTGGAGTCAGATCCATAGATCCCAGGACAGGCTTTGTACCTGCCTGCCCTGTTCCAGGATCACCACATGGCACCTGCCTGGCTCATCAGGGCTGCTGACTGGAGAAAGTCATGACAATCCCATTCCTGGACTTCTAATGGAGGGTTTTGCAGAAGGCTTGACAGCAACAGTAAAAGAATGCAGACAAGTAGATATGAGACATGCTGAAAACGTGAGATAATCACCAAAAATGGGCATTTAGGTTACTTAGGAATCAGCCTCTGGTTCAGAGTCACTAGACAGGGCAGGGAGAAAGGGGATTTCTTAGACTTTAAGTCAAAACTTTTAGCAAAACCTTAGAAATCCTATTTGACTGGACCATTTACACAAAGATGTATGACAGGGATTAGCCTGCTACCCAGGAAAAAGCAATGCCTTGGAAATTCATGGCAGTGATGTGGAGTAAGATTGAGTACAATCATTTTCTGTTTTTCTGTTCAGAGAAACTAAGAATAGTTCATCTTTCTCCCTTGTAAAAACAGTTTATTGCTAGTTACTCAAAGATGACGTGATTGTTGTTCTGATCTGATTAGTACTCTGTCATTTGTGCTGCACCAAGAAAGGGCACACAGATTATACACTGCAGCAGCAGCAGCAAAATGACTTTCTGAGATGAAGCAGAAAATCATAATAACCGTTATCAAAAGAAAATTGGAAAAACTCAAATGCTATTTTTAGCTTTTTATACAAGTGGACATTTAATAAATGCAGCTTTAATGGATTCTGTTCACTGGCTTTTCCACACAGGTGGGAGCATTCAGAAATCTTTGAATTTCACAGTTTTATCTTCCTATCCTGCAACAAAAAGCTAACTTCTCATTTTTTTAATTTCTGATTATTAATAGCCTGGCTGGTTTATAAAATTAAACATCCCACATGGCAAAATACCTGCCTTCCCCTTGGGAAGGTCCAAATAAATCAAAAGTGTGTGTGGGCAAATTTGGGGCTGCAGCACTTACCAAATTTCTGCTGGTTGGAACAGTGATCTGAGCAGTCACATGAGCAGCAGCTCACTTTGTTTCCAAAGGCTTCTCCTTGTCCTTACCCAGAACTGGAGGAGGAAGCAACCCAGCTATAAGACTACTGTAATATTCTGCAGCTTTGGGGGATTTAGTGATGTTGATTTCAGCTGTTCTTGTCTAAGTTCCACATAGACCTGAGAGATAAAATAGTTCCGGGCATTAGAAAACACCACATCCACCCTCTTAAAGGAGCAGTCATTTACCATCTGGGTACCACATCATTTGGGTTATATTAGTGGTACCATTTTATTTCCATTTGAACTACAATAACTAAAATAAATGTTCTTATACTTCCTTAGCTAACCCAAATCTAGGATTACTTGTTTCTGTCTCTTCACTCCCATGGATATTACTGCTCAGGTCGTCACATGCATATAGTTGCCCACAATCATAAAAGTTAGGCCCTTCTTTTGCATTTATTGTGTTTACTTGCACCAGTTTCCAGAGCTTTCTTGATAAGACTTCCCTACTGTGAGCAGTGTGATGCTGTTCACTGTTCCAAAACACAGAGCAGCAGAAGTGTTCAGCAGCAGCTCTGTGCCTGGAAATGTCCTCATGATGAGGACATTGTGATTAACGAGCAGGGACACTTTACTACCCAATAATCAATATGGAATCTGTTCTCCTGGTGACTTGCTGGTTCAGGAAATGGACAAGCAGTTCAGAGCTGCTTCTCCTTGGACCAGTATTTCATGCCTGGCCCTGAAGGACGGCAGTGAAAGCTCCCTGGCTGTGCCCAGCGAGCCATCGATGCAGAGCCATTTGGCAGTGCCAGTCCAGTTCCTAAATCAGCTCTCTGGCAGTGCTTGGCCAGCCTGGAGTCAGCTCCCACATGGAGGCAGGTGGTGATTGACTGAAAGACGTGGAGGGTGGAGCACTGTCACCTGGAAGGTGTGTCCCTTTGGGAGAAAGGCAGGGACACATTCACTGAAGAGTTGGACTCGGTGATCCTTGTGGGCCCTTCCAACTCAGAATATTCTGTGATTCTGGGACACTGTTATTGTCACCTTGCCTGGGGATGAGGAGATGCTGGTCCTTGGTGGATCTGGGTTCTCTCTCTGGCCCTGCATTTGCTCAGACTTCAAAAAATCAAGCCTGTGTGTTCCTGGTGTTATCACTCCCAGCCCTAGGTTCCTGCCAAGGGAACACAATTAACTCTTCACCTGCCTCTTTCTTGTGCAACCTGGAATGGAAACAGGGTCGACATTCCCATGGACGTGCTGGTGTTCCAGTGAGGAAGCATTGCACAAATCAACAGCTTTATCACAAGGTCCCACCTGTCTGGGCAACACCCATGTGGGTAGTTGTTCTCTCACAATCAGTATTTGACCTATTTCCAGCTTGTTTCAAGAGTCCTCTAAATTCTCAGCATGAATTTAAAACGGGTTCTCCAAATTCCCAGTGTCTGTTTCTGTAGCAGTAGTTTCACAGTGGCAGCCTCCAAATTCCCGAGGCAATCCGTGTTATCCCAAGGTCAGTGGGTGAAAAGGGTATTTTTCCACAATTGCATGACATTGATTTTCATGATTCCAGTTTCCAGGCTGCTCCCTGGTGATGTCACCCCGGGTGAGGAGCTCTGGGGGTTTGGAGAGGGAGCAAACATGTTCCAAATAATCCTCAGGAACTGTGAGACAAACCACACCAGCCTTACTTTGACAAAACCCTCTCCGACTTCAGTGGGAGTTTTGCCAAAATAAGGTCTGCTGGATTTAGCTCCGTGTTCTTCATCCTGACAGAACAAGCAGGAATTAAAGGGCCAGCACCTGATTTATAGCACACGGAGAATAAAAATCATGGTAATTATCTAAAATAACGATTTCTCCCCAACACAAATCAACGTTTCACTAGACACATTCTGATTTATAACAAAAATTAAGTGTTTGTGGAGGTTTTTCCCAGCATAAACAATTCAAATAACAAGTCCTGAGCAATATAGTTCGATTTTTAGTAGACAGCCATGAGGGGCTGTTGCACAAATCCAGTGCTGAAGTATTAATAGTGTTTATCATTAGAATAAAACTGCATTCTTTACCTTGTATTTAAAGCATTATTTAAATTTGTTATAAAAAAGTGCATTTTTTACCTTTTCTTTTTTGCACTTCCATTCTGTAAAGTTATTAAAAAATATGGTTTTGCTAATTAAGATACCAACAAGCAGCATTTGCTGAATGCCAGGAACTGGAGTTCTTTTTCTGCAAATGGATCTTCTCCAGCCAATGTCTATTTTCCTGCTTCAGTTCAGTCTCTTATTACACAATAACATGTCATTTTAAGCTTCTAAATTTTATTGCAAGTTCTAAACCCACTCCTTTATACAATAAGCACTTAATTAGGTCTATTCTTGAAACAGGATAAAGCCAAATCCTGCACTTTTTGCTAATACCAGGAAAAATGCAGTTGATAGAAATATGGATAATGGGATCTTACCAGTTTTCAAAGATGAATTTCTTTCTCTCTCTCTACTTATTTTCCTGAAATGCAATAGAGAATATGCTTTGCACTTAGGAAGCAACAACAACAAAACCATAAAGACATACATCACATACGAATAATCAGCAGGTGAGGGAAATAATGAAGGAATTAATCTCCCAATTTCTTTATAAATTTTACGACTAGTTCATACTGAAAAAAAAGCCAAAAAATAAAATCCATTAAGATTTTATGCAATTAAAATTTGTAGGAGTTTAATGTTTGGGGTTTTTAAACTGGATTACAGTTTTTTAAATAGCAGTTGAAACTCTAAGGTTATAAAATAAGAATAATTCAGCAGTTTACTTGGTTTACACTATTGCAGCATTTTCTGATGAGTAAACTGGTGCTTATACCTTTCTTTGCAATTATCACAGAAATCTTAGAGCCATTAGTGAAGAATTACCACTAAAAAAGAATTACCCCTAAAAAAGCAAAAAGGGCTGATTAATTTGGGGTTCTAAAAAATGGGTAAATTTAAAATTAAGAAAAACACATTAAAATTATACATTTTGCTTACCAACTGCTATTAAATGATGCAGTGCTCTAAACCAGCACTCTGGGAACTGCAGCATTAGAAACGTGGAGGTTTTTAAAGTATTTATAAAACATTGTCCCCATCTCCCTCATTTTGTGCTTAAAGCCTGAAGTGTTTTTATAGCACGTTAAAAAGCAAACAGAGCTATGAGAACACTGAAAGTCACCCACAGACAACCTGTTCCACTAATATTTTACATCCACGTTACATCTCCTGTCCCAAACGGTTTCGCTCCTCCACGTGGGCTCTGCTCAGGTGCTGCACAAACCAGGGAGCAGGAGAGATCCAGGTGATGTTCCCAGGGTAGCGAGGAAAATTGGGCTTTTATTATTTCATGGGCAGGGACAGCATCATCCTGACATTAAATCTCCTTCAGAAAACATCTCCCACAGCTCAGAACTAGAGAGCAATCTGGATCTTAACACCGAGATGGAGCGTGGCTCACTCCGAGTGGGCTCTTACTGTTGTGCTGTTCCTTTTGTGGTTTTTATTTACTATCTCTACTTCAATCACTTGTACTCTGTATTCTACAATCATTTGTATGGGAAATGCATCCATTTAAAATCTCGTCCCAGGAAGGTTCTTTTCTGCTTGTTGGTTTAATTGCAGCGAAGGTTGATCGTAAAACACGCTGAGAGGGAAAGAGGGAACTCGTATACTGGAAAAAGCACTATAAATATTTTCCTGGGATCACTAGCACAACCTTGTAACACTTCACCCTGTGTTGTGGAAAGAATTAGACAATCCTTTTATGAAATATCTAAAAGGTGTTTACAATTCCATCCCAAATTACCGTGGCTTTAAAGAAAACATCCCACGATTCTTAATTCCGTTATTAAATTTATTTTCAACCTTTTTCTTCATTCTGGTATCAAATTTATTTTCAGCCTTTGAGGGGATTCACTTGCTGGTGACTTGGCAGTGTCAGACAAACGTTGGACTTTTACTGTGACACTTGTTGAAGAATTTGATTGAAACTATATATGTCCAGATAACACCCAACAAAGTGCCCCTCTTGCGTTTGTTTCGAGATATTTTTGGAAACAACAGAGGCGACCTTGGACAGAGCTGCTTTTCCAATTTAGGACTTCATTTGGTCTAAGAGAGTAAAATTATACTCCTGAATCCTTTTGTGTACCCACAAACAGGGCAGCTTTATTTTATGCCATCGCAGAATTGTTTTTCTGTACATTCTCAGCAGTGTTGATCTGTTTAGGATAAAAATTACTTTAGATAATCAAGAGTTACTTTCAAATGTACATATAAATAGTCTGTGACGTATCACATGTCCCTTAAAAATGTTGTGTAATCCAAAATATCAGCGGCCCTTTATGTAACACCTTTGCTCCTCTAGAACCAGAGCTAATAAACAGGGGTTTGTCTTTGCTTATAAACATGAAAAATGAGATTTCAAGGCAGAGCTCACGCAGACTTGATGTAAAGTCTAAATGAGGAGTGGCAATGCTGGGATGGGGCTGACACCTGTCCCCTCACAGCACAAACAGTGTTTGTGAGGCTCCCAGTGGAAAAGCCAAGGTTGGGAGCCAGGTTCTCTCATTGGGAGCAGGGGATTGTTTTCTCCTCACTTGGGTTTGCCAGCTGTGCAATCGTATCTGTAACACTTTATTGCATCTAATCACTTAAGATGTTTTAAATAGTTTGCACTTAATTTTCTATACAATCAATATATTTTAATTCATTTGTATTGCTCTGTTACAGACATCCTGCACTCTGGAACAAAATGGGATTAGTTTGTGGCAATGATAATGCAGTTTCACTGCTGGGAATAAAAGGAGAATTGACAGAGTAAGTGTTCTGGTCATTTCCCCTGCACAGTATTTACTCTCTTCAATCATAATGTTGTCCAGTGTTACCTAATGATCAAATCCACATTTTTATAGCTCTATTACACCCTGACTGTGACTGATGGCTCAAGTTCTAACTCCAGACTATCCAGTTCCCTGATTTTATGGCATTGTCATGTAAAGTATTTGTGGACAGCTTAAGAGAAGCAACTCTGATCCTGGGAGCCTGTGTGACTGCATTACCATATGCACAAATCAGGATAAAATAAACTATTTGCTTTAGCAACTTTCATCAGAGAATCCCAAAATAATTGACAAACAACTCTCAGTAAGTCTGTTGGCCATGGAGCCAGATCAGCAAGTCGCTGCTATTTATGTTATTTTCTAGATGAACAAACCCCACAATGGAATGAAACAGAAGCAAAACCAGTCCTTGTCTCTGTGCTGTGGTCTCAGGGCATTCCCAGGATTCCCAGGCTGATCTCCCTGAGAAACTTCCTGATTCTGGTCCTGAGCATGGTTGTTCAGACCCCCAAACCCTCATCCAAACCCTGAGGTTTGGAGTGTTGGGACATAAAGGAATGACATGCAAACGTCACCGAATTTCCCGGTCAGTCCTCGCTCTGAGTGTCCTCAGCTGACCCTGCCACTGCCTGAAAAGTAATTCAGGAGTGCAATGTCTGTACCTTTGCGATGTGATAATTCACTGGAAAGGTCGTAGCAGATACAAACAAACAAATATGACACAGACAAACACAGAGACAACTCCTGAAGGGGTTTTTAATTAACCTCTGACGAGGAATTTCAAACACAGAAAGCATCACGAGCACCTTCATTGAGCTAATGGAGTCAACCAAATGAAATGTGAGATTTTTCTCCTGCCCTGAGATCTTTTTATAATCCCAGGGAGACAAGATCAGGAGAAGCAGTCTTACAGAGAAGCCCTGTGTGTCTGGATGTGCATGCAACTGTGCACACAAAGTCTCACAAGGTCTCACTTAGAAACCAGGACACAACACTCTGGGCAGCCTCATATTTGTGGGCCTGTTCTCTGCACATTTCAGTTTTTTACAATTGTCTCCTTTGTGCTGCAGCTGAAACATTAATTATATAACCTTGAGTTGAAATAACTGGAAATTCAATTTTTTCTTAAACATCAGAGGAAACAAAGAGATTTTGAATATTATATTATTTGAATATTATTCAATGTTGTCTTCAAAAATTGTAAAGATGCATGAAGGGGAAAGGCCTACAAGAGAAAAAGTGGCTGGCTTGGAGCATGGCAAGGGATGAGAGAGTTTGGGCTTCTGGTTTATTGCCCCAGGCAGCTGCAAACAAAGCTGCTGCTTCTGCTTGTCTGTCCTCAGAGTGTTGGAATTGGCTGGATTAGACCTCAAATAGAAGGGCAGCAGATTTATCACTGAGCACTAAATTTTGTTTTCATATATGAGAACAACTCCAGGGTAACCTCAGTTAATGAATAACCCAGTCAGTGGTGAAAGCTCCTATTTAGTCTGATAAATTTGGCCTTAAACAAAAACTTCTGTTGATACAAAGATATATCACAGGGGAGTAAAAACATTTTCCCTATGAAAAACATTCAGTCTTGACAGAAGAAAAAAAATTAAATGTTCACATAATTTCATTAAAAAACCTGAAAAATCACGGTTAAAAAAGTCCCACAACTTTATAATGCAAAGTTAAAATGCAAAATAATGCAAAAGAAAATTTAGACTTTTGGGGAAAAAAAACCAAAACAACAAAACCAGGTTTTTTAGTCAGGACAAAAAAAATAAAACCAACTCAAAATTCTTTGATGGAGATATTCTCCTTACTTAGAAGGTACAGCCTGTTATTGAGTAGTTCCATTAGAACCAGATTAGCTCCTCATCACAGGCTCAGCAATGTTTACAGTATTTATCCTCCAAGAAAAGACATGGATACTGGAGTTTCATAATAAGGGAATTTTTCTTTGATACAGCATCTGCATCAGAGCCAATTTTACCTGCAAATGCATCATTCTGGTGCAATTTATCTTTGTTTGAAACAATCTATGTGGGTACATCCAATTTTTATAAAAGGGCATTCAACAAATAGAGTGGTTTGCAATGTTATTGCTTCACTGATGCATAAGTATTGAATCCCCAAACACAACATTAGCTAATTAAGCTGGGGGTGATTATTGGCTGCAGGAAAAGCACACACTAAGGGAGCATGGATTAAGCCTGCCCTCTTACTGCACTTGCTGTGGTTGCTCCCTGAATACAGTGAGGATGTAGGTTTCCAGGAGATTAAATCCAGCAATGATTCACACCTGGAATCTAAAAGAAGGCCAAAAAAAAGAAATAATTTAGATGGAGCTTCTTAAATCCAGGGTGCTGCATAGACTGTATGGAACTTAAGCCAAAGCTTCTTCAAAGCCAAAATCCCTCCAGTAAAATAGCAGTGAGAACTCTGCTTTTAGCTGGAGTTGTTGCTTGGCACATACTCACACATTCTGTGGTACTGAATAGTCAGGAAAACCCAAGTGGTAGCAGGGGAAGAGGTGGGACTGCCCTGCTCTGTGGCACTTCAGTCTGAACCTGCTTGGCATTATGGTGACAATGGTTTTTTCAGTTGTGCTGGCACAACTCTGTGGGGCTGCACAGCCAGGCTTATCACAATATCCTGGTGAAAGATGATTATTAACTCAGTTGCTCAGTTTATAGCCACAAAATTACTGTGAAAGCACAACTGAAGGGGTAGAGAGCAATAGGTAGGGAGCTGGGAGCAAGGGACACAGGGAACAAGGGCTGGAGCTTCCTAATCTTCCTTCCCACTCAAAGAAAATGCTTTGCAGAGCTGTACCTCTGTCTGCAGCTCCTTTTGTCCTCAATGTGCTTCAGGCATCAGCTCAAGACAGTCTGGAGACAAATTAGGAAAGTAACAACTGTTTTATTAAAAAGCTCATAAGCCAAGGTGAAATCTTCCCTTTCATCAAAACCTGCTCCCCTAATGGGATGTTGAGTGATCACAAAGTTAAACAGCAGAAAACAAGATAGAAATTTTATCACTTAAGAAATGCTTACCAGGCAACCAGTGCTGGGAGGCAGGAAATTAATGCTCATAACTTCTGGTTAACTCTGTCAGAGGGGTCGTGTTCCTCTCCTTTGTGTGTCTAAAAAAATGGAATACAAAGGTGCAGGAGAATCACCTGGGCTTTTGATTTTCCAGGGAATGCTTTTTTCTCCATAAACTCATTGTCCTCCCCTCACAGAACACACACATCTGTTAAACCAGAACATAAAGTTCTGGAAATCTGTTGCCTACTCGATGATATAAATCAGCCTAAGCTGCTTTCCTGATGTCATGTCTTGGACAGATCCCTTCTGATTTCCTCAACAGGAATTTTGGAGCGAGCAAAGAGAAACCAGACTGCCCTGATCAGTGCACCCCATCACTTACACTGAGCCTTGCTCCTGTTAAGGCAGGACTTAATGACTTTTGTTTAGTGCTACAATAATTTCCAGACACATTGTACATGGTCTGTATATTGATAATATGAGGTAAAACACGAGAGTGGGGAGGTTATAAAAATGCTTATGCAAGAAACGGTGGAAAACTCCAAGACACTGGAATCCAGGTATGGGTTATTATGTAATTCAAGTAGACAACATTTTTCAGTCTCTTAAGCAATGAAAAGTTAAGATATGTAATTAAAAAATAAATAAAAAAAATGTAATAATATTATCATCATGTGTTTTGTTTATGGTCAGCTTAAGGTATGAGCACAGGAATGACTGTACACCGTGCCAGTCTGGTTTGGGTATTTGCCTTTGCAAAACTAAAGAGATCAGTTGCAAAGGAAACATTTGTAATAGTGTTTTTCTGAGTAAATGCTTTCATCTCGAGCTTTATTAAAAATGCACATAACTAATACAAATGTAATAATAAATGCATGGCTGCCAGCAATCCATGCAATATCCCAAAAATGCCAAGCAAAATAAAAATGTTTGCTTATAGGAATTGTTAGACTTTTCTCATTCCATAACCCCTCTGAACTGAATGAACTAACCTCTTTTGAGTCAATCAAGTCACACCTACCTGGGATAAAAGAGTCTGACCCAAATAATCCCGAATTAGATCATCAGCTGCTGACACCATCGATCTCCCGAGGTTTGGGGTGGCCTGAGCTGCCCTTGTTCTCCAGCAGCTCAGAGAACAGACTTCTTTCTGAAAGAAAAGAGGAATTTTAAACAAAAATATGTGCAATACTAAAATAATCATCCTCTTCTAAGTATCTTAATTTGCTGCCATTAACATGTAATCAGAAACCAGATTATGACCTTGTCAAGCAGAACAGCAATTATACAGTATTATATTCTTGCTTATACAGTTGGGGCCCTGCTTGCTGCCTTTTATTATACCTTGCAGGAAAATTCAGGTGCTGTTGAAACAATTTTAAGTTCTTAATATCGGGTTTGATCTGCCAAAATCACCACCCAGAAGTTCAGCTGCAAAGACATTTCTTTACACTAATCCATTTTCAGAAAGCCAAAAAGCTGGATAAATACTGAAGTTACAAAAGAATGAATTTCCCAATTATTCTCATGTACTGGGTGTTTAATATCTGTTGCCTTTCAAGAACATTATATTCTTGAGATAATTCAAATTGGGACACTGTTTCTAGTGCTACTTTTTCAGTACATAAATGTAGTCATTACATATGGCTTTGAAATTCCACAACGATATCTCTTAAAATAAAAATAAATATTTCAATTTTAGTAGCTTATGATGTAATTAGATCAAAAATGTTGCATGCAAAACTTTTAATTTTATTGAGAATCACTTATTCACAGCAGTGCTCTGATAACTATTAAATCTGTTTGAAAAAGAAAACCTTGTTGGTATCAGGTACAAATAAAACTCATTCCTTTCCAAAACCATTGAGATGAAATCCTTTCAAACACCGACACACCAAGGCACACAATATCCCTCAGAAGGATCAGAAGGCCCTCACAGTAACTGTAGGGTTTTTTTCCTCATTTCTATGGCATATGTTGTATCAGAAATCACAGTTAAAAGAAATTTCATGCTCAAAATGGAAATCGTTTCTCACATGTAACTCAGCCAAAAATTCCTGTGATGGCAGAATTAAATTTGGGGTTGTTCTCAAATGGTAAGGAAGCTACAATATGGAACAATTACCTTTTTTTTATTCCTAACTGCTAAGATTGTTACTTTCTCTGAACATTTATAATCAACTTAAAGACTCATCAGAAACTGTCAAGGAAGTCCATTGTCTCTGCCCAGAATTTCTTTTGAATTTTTTAGAGGAATTTGCATATGTGCTGATCTGGAAGAAATAATTAGTCCTTTTTTTATGTAAAATGCAATGAGTATAGCAGATGGGTTCCCTTACAAACAGTTCCATGGAAGCAGCACCTCAGCCTCAGCTGAGACTCTTTTTCCCAGACAGACAGGTGGACTCTACCTGAGGGCCAGACCAAGCACCACATCCAAAAATCAAATTCCAGACTGGTCAGACTGGAGAGAGAAGAATTTTGGTGATTTCAGTGTCTGTCTTCTGCTGATATTTTTTATTTTCTTGCAGTAAAAATATCCCAAGATAAAAAGATCTCACTGCATGTAATTTTTTTTTTGTTGAGTCATTTGGTTTGTTTATGAATCCCATGTAGAGGTGTAGCTTTACAAAATGTCTCCTGCATGCAGGAAGAACTTCCCTCAGAACAAACTCTACCTGAGCACCAGGGAAACAAACTTGGAGTGATGACATTTCAAGGGCAAGGAAAAATCCTGTTCAGAGGAGAATTATCTGATTTGGTTCGTGTTTATTTTTACTTATCTCCAGCAATCTGCTCTCCAACAGAAGATGCTTATTTGCAGAAGAGAAGACATTCTCCTTCTTGGAATTATGCCCAACAGGAGCCACTAAGGACAAGAGGTACATCCTGAGAATGTATTAATTAGCTCATGTAATAGGTGACCAGTGTTGGAAAAGTTGACACAATACTTCGTGTCATATCTCTTAACTAGTCAAGGATAAATTATTCATTTCTTCCCATCACGCTTCTTATCCACTAGGCTAGAACTACCTTCCACTCAGGAGCCCCTATTCCAAAGTAAAATATGCTACATGTGAAATTTTAGAATTAATTATTCCCAAATTACTTGTGTAAGCTCCAGGGTACAGTTCAGCTAATTTATTTTATACATGCTTGCTGCCAAGTTAGAGGGTTTTACAATTTCACAAGAAATCTTTTCCTCTGAGGAACTGTTTGGAGAAGCTTTTTCAATCCCAGTATCCTGCAATGAAGGAATAACTCCAGGTTGCAAGCTGAAGTAAACCTGATTGTAACAGACTGGTGCCTAGGTTAGGAAGCAGAAAAGACCTGTTAGTTTTTTTGCTGCAGCTGAAACACTGAGAAAAATGCAAAAGGGAAAATTAAGGCTCAATCCTTATTTTTAGGTTATTTCTAATGCAGTGACTTTGTCTTGCAAACTCTTTCACTTAAGGCTTTAACTAATGCTGAGTTACTGGTGTGCCACTGATGGTATCCAGTAGTTACTGAATATAAACCTGAATGTTTGTGCCCTCCAAGTCTTTGCCTCAGTAATATCTTTAAATATGTAATAGTCTCTGCCTGTTGGCTTGTTTTCTCATAGGGAGGGTGACAGAACATTTTGTGTTCTCTTATCTTCAATAGCAATGAAACAGGAGGAGCTCCACAATGCGAAACCAAATCTACTGCTATTAATACAACATCCCAGCCACAGAGAGGAGATTTGTTTATTTACCAAAGCTAGAGATGCCTCTCTCTGACCTTTCCAGAGCTTGTATGCTTTAGCTGGGAATAGATTCCTCAGAACTGGGCTCTCTCTTAAAAATATACAGTAAAAAACATACACACACACCCCCGAAACAGAGCCCAGGCTGCAGCCCAAATTGCACGAAATGACACACAGCTTTGGATAGTTAGAGTGAGTCTAACTAGGGCACAGTCCATATTCAGTTTTGATTCCTTTGCTAGAGCACAGAGATCACTCAGCTTTGCAAAGCCCACTCGCCTTCCTTGCTGCCACTCAGCGACACGTTCAGCTGATATAACCATACATGGGCCCATTTTCTGTCTCAGGCCTAACAGCTCTCTGCAGCCCAAGAAAACCTGCCAGGATGGATCTTCTTCTTTGCAGAATTATAAAGTGCTTCAAACTGTAAGGTATTTAAAAAAAAAAAGAAATCTGAGCTAGAGATTGCCTTCTCGTGGAATTCGCCCTGCTTTACCTGTGCTTTAAACCAGTGAAAATCATCCCATACATACACAAATCAAACATTTTTGAACCAGATTTTTCACAGTTGGTTGTATTTACTGACCTGTCTGTACAACTTAAAATAGTATCTGCAAGAGTTAAATCTTGCATTAGCATTAGGGATTCAACCTGATTTAACCTCACAGACTCAGGACCTATTTGGTTAAGCTGGTGCATCTCTGATACAGCAAGAACCCAGAGTCCTCCACAGCTCCCTTCGGTGATCCTTGCTGGACAGGCTCACTTTTAATTTCCCCAGCCCTCTGCTCTCCAGAAGCAGCTGCCCTGCACCACAGTTGGCAGAAAGGAGTGTGGGTTGGCTCCTCAGCCATCTACTTCTCCAGCTCAGAATATTAATTCAACTTACCACCAATTTTGGTTCCTGCTCCGTGACTGATATTTTAGTCTAAGCAGACTAACAGGGAATTACAGAAGCAGATCTGGGAGTAGGAAACCAAGGAATGAACTGGCCCTACATATCCTGATTAAAAAGTAATAATCCCTAAACAACACAAAGGAAAGCAATAGTTATGCCATCTCCTCCTCCAACTGAGCTATGACAGAAGGCAGCACAGTCCTAGCAAGACCCAGACTTATTGGGCAGCTGTCAGATAAGCTCTGAGCTTGCTTAACTAACCCTCCAAAGACCGAGGTGGGTGTTCTGCAGGCTCAGTCTGGGTTTAAGGCACTGCAGTGGGTTCCCTGCTCTGCTCCCCCTGCCCTCTGCCATCCCTCAGTCATGCTGGCTCAGTGCTCCTGAAGCAGAATTCCAAAAGCCACTCACCTGAAAAGTAATTCAGGGATAAAAGTCAGCCAGCCCTGTTCAGTGCTCAGTGCTCAGTTCCCAGTGGGACTGCCCTGTCTGCCAGCTACACTGGGAACTTGCTTGTAGGGCTGAACTCTGAAACTACCTGGTTTAAATCAACTTTTTCTACCCTGGATGACTTTCCAGTGCCTGTAACCACACAGTGAGGGAGGATAAAGGGATGGAAAGCAGGAGCAAAGTGTAAGGTGGGAGCACAATTTCTTCTTTTGGCAGAAGTACCAGATATGGGGCAGCTTGTTTGTTGAACTATGTATTATGTCACAGTCTTGTTTTAATTATAATTTTACTATCATTGTTCTCTAGGCTTTACATAAGGGCTGTGGTTTGACCATAGAAATCATCTGCAGAATTAGAAAGAAAAGGCGAGAGTCTAAAATAACTGTCTTTTCTCTACAACCATTGGGCAAAATTATCTATAATAATATTATTCTCAACCACACAGCAGCTTGGAAGGCCAAAAAACTGTCTTTAATTACTCTAGAAATTATTTCACACTCTTGAAGGAACTGGTTTAGCAGTGATGCATCCCCTCATGCTCTGACCAACTTCACACTTCATTTTTTATCCAAATCTAAGAAACAGGCTTTGGGGACCTTGTCGGTATTCCTTCCTACTCAAGTCTGTTCCCATCTGCCTGATCCCCTCAGTGACTTTAGAATACTTCTTTTGTGTCACCAGAGCTACTGCTGCCTCCCAGTCAAACTTCCCACACCAATCTCTCAAACTGCTTTTGCACGTTCAGTTTCTGTTTCTGCGAGTGCATGAATAAGGGTTTGGTTGTGTGCACAAAATTTACTATGACCATTTTTACAGTTTAGGTTCAGGCAGAGAACTCTACACATGGCAAAGCTCTGGCTCCGTGGGAAATCGTCAAAAAGCATCTGATCCCAGGAATTAGGGGAAAGTTTTGTGAGGAACCTGTGGAAAGGGGTCCCTCACCCTGCCTGATTCACAGCTGGGGTTTCTCCCTGGCAGTTGAGACCGGTGATGTGAGAGGTTAGACAGGAGTGGGAGCAGATTCCTGTGGGGCTTCACCAGCCAAATTCCTATCTAGGAAAAGGTTGCTACAGCAACTCTGAGCCTCCTGAGATACAGAAATTATTGTAAGGGCTGCTGAAATGCCTCCCCACTGCTCTGAGACAGGATAAGGAAAATCCTCCCCTTTGATACAGAACGGTTGCTCACTGCCACACTTCACACCAGCTCTAAGCAAGCACCAGGTTTCCTGAACTTTCCCAGGAGCTGATGGATACCTTACCCTTTCCCAAATGCAGTTCCTTATTTACATGTAATGCAAACATAGAAATAATAAACCTAAACATCACAAAACAAGGACTTCAGTTCCAACACCTTTTTTCCCCATGGAGACCGTAAGAGAAAAAACAAATCATATGGCAGAAGTTAATATTCTGCTGAGTGGGCTGGACAGAATATAGAAACCTGTCCAAAGCCAAAATATGTCTTTTCCAGACTAGAGCTTGTGGTTTTCAAAAACCACATAGATGGAAAAAAACATAAACAAAGCAAACCAGGACAAAACCCCTCAGAGCTCCTCAATGACTGTCAGCAGGTTTTTGGCTGCCCCCAGCCTGTGCCTGTTTTCCTCTGGCATCTGGCCCGTTCACAGGTCGTTCAGTCCACTGGACTGTGTAATAAATACCAGACAGAGATGATGCTTTAGACAGAACAGGAACACTTGTGACTGAAACAGGTCCTGAATCTAGAATGGGGTGGCCTGAGGACAATCAGAGCATAAAAACAGCCAATGGTGTACACTGTAAGTGGAAAAACTTTCTCCAAATTGCTCCCATTTCCCTTCTTTTCCCTCCTCAACAATGCTGTTTGGTCTAGAAGCCGAAGCTGAAAACAGCAGGATCAATGTTGTGAAGTAGTACCTGTGCTTACCTGAAATAACTGGATGTTGTTTAAAATTATTTCTTTAAAAACAGGAATCATAACTTTTGAACAGATGCTCAATTTAAACCTCTTGTGGCATTTTGGCCACAACAAAAAGGACCAAATTCCCTTGGGAATAAATTTAGTCAAATCGATGAAGTTACCTCCTGGCTGAATCTGGCCCAACATGCCTAAAACATCCTTTGGGATTGTTCAGTTCCAAGTGTTGCACTAATCCAGTCTCTGCAGTTCCTGAAGGCTATAATGTTTGGTGTCAGCATATGGCATTTTAGACTTTTTGACACAAGCTTGGTGTCATTAATAGAGTATTTCATTGCTTTCTTACCTTTTGCCAGGTCTGTGAGCTTTTGGATTAGCACTGAAAAGCTTGAGAACAAACTCTGCTTTCAGTATGACAAAATATCTTGCTCAGGTCAGAGAAAATTTTTATTTTTACTTCTCTCAGTTTAGTGTCTGCTGTGAAGATGATTCTCAGAGATCAAGAAAAGCATATAATGTTTAAAACAAAACATTTGTTAACCAAGGATTTCCTGGATATTTCTGCTTTCTTATTTATACTACGTCCTGGACCTTGTGAAATCACTGTTTAACTTTCAGTATTATTTATGGAAGCAAGCCTGTTGCTGTTTCCAGATCTTACAGAGAACCTTCAGTTTGCAGTTTCAGTACTAGGTGCATAGTCCTGGCTTAAATTAATCAACTAAAAAGCAACATACAGTAAGCACTTAACCCTCTCACACCCTGGTTGAAACTTCACAGGTAGGATCTTTTCCTACCTTGAAGCTCTCTCATCAGAGTCAGGTTCCTGGGTCCTAAAAGCTCCTCTTCTATGACAATTTAGAATTTGGGAGTGCAGCAGAGGTGAATACTAATTTTGGGGCATTTCTGTTGCGCACAGAGAGAGATGTGAAACGTTCCCCCCTCAGTTATAGATATGAAATGCCTAAGCATGGAAACAGATTCTAGGAAATGAACAATTTTTATGAGGTTTTGCATGCTGCCACTATTGATCAACAGTCTTCAATCCACAATAGAGAGAGGCAGACAAGGAGTAATGATTCAGTGCAGTGAGTGTGTGCTAAATCATTATTAACCTCTGTGCTGTCACTGTGACTACTCTGACTTACAACCACGGGGGAAAAATCAGCTGCAAGTGGAACCCTCCTCAGCACATGGGCCCTGGATTTGCAGGCTGTAGCATTATGTGTCATCATTCACAGCTGCATAAACCAAGTGCAAAGTAGATTTTGAATGTTAGCAGATCAGAAATGAACATTTTACATTCATTTGCATGAGCAGAAATGACCTGCATGTGGGAAGCTCACGTGGCTGCTGGTAATGGTTGCACAATAAGTACTACAGTGAAGGGAAAAGGATGAGAGAGAGTAATAATAAGTAACTAATTTAAAACTCTGCTCAGGTTCTCCCTTACCTTAGGGTCTTGTTGACACCTGTATCTTTATGTCACATCACAGAAGACACATGGGATCATTGCTCAGGCTTCACCATCACACCAGCACCAGGTAAATACACTCAGGAAGCTCCTGGGATGACACATAAAGGTTATAAACTGATGATGGTAGGATGGAATATCATCATTTACCAATGTTTTTTTAAGACCTGGGAAAATTCATCCCAAAGTCTTTATCTAAAAGAGAAAGTATTAAGGCTGCAAAGTCAGGCACACACTGAAATTAGAAAATTTCAGCATTAGAAAAAGCAGCCAGGAATCCTGTGATTAAAGATTCCTTTAGGGCATATACATGGAAAGGCAACCTTTATTCTGGCATTTTCTAACTTCAGTGTACTTGTGAATTATGTACATTTTGGCAAAGATTTTGTATCCGTAAAATGTATATATTATATATAGAACTGAATTAATCTCTGATATATTTCTGCCTCATAAATACAGTTTCCTGTTTCCATGCTGGAATCTACAGCATTATCATATTCACATGCCAGTTGCTGGATTTATTCTTGATAATCCAAAGGCTGAGCCTGGCCGTGGCTCAGCCTCTCCAAATTTCAGTCTTATCTGGCATTTTTTCTAAGTCACCCAGATAAATTATCTCAATGTCCCGAGGGAAAGTGATTCTCTTGTCCAGGGGCTCTGGAGAGCTCCAATTTTTTTTTTCTTCATCTGACACACAATTATGAGCTCAAGTGCTAAGACTGATGAACAGATGTTTTTTTTCTTTTCCACTGATATAGTTTTTTAAATATGTAATGTTTTACCAAGAATTTCAAAATAAAAGAAGTAGTTTTTAAAACACTGAGTTAGCAAGAGTGTGGCAAATTTATTTCAGTGTGCAACAAGCCACATAAAGAAAGATCAACACAGTGAGTCTGAAAATAATCTTCCTGTAGAATTAGAAAAGTGGAAGAAAGGCTGGAGAAGGAGACCCACTAATCATCTTCTTGCAAGTCATATAAGAACATGACATATTCATTTGCACTTGAACAGATTATTTTGTTCTCCAGAAAAAAGAAAAAAAAAGTTTCCTATAAATTTTTTCCCATAAATTAAATAAATGAGCTAACAAATTAGAAAAGAAAAAAAAAGCATATTTAACTTTTATTGCATTCAAATTTTGAATTATAGACGTGGCTCATTTTCATTCATGTCCTCTTTCCACGATAGAATGTTCTGCAAAAGCAGTGAAACTGCTTTTTGTGGCTCCCTTTAAGTAGAAGTTACACAAACACTGGTCCCATTTAATTCAGTGAAAACTGAGGCCCCTGTTTGACCTGAGAGCAGAGCACAGAACCTTCAGTATTCCACCTGCACACCCATTCCACAGCCTCCTTCCCTCTTTCCTGCCCAGGTACACTTCCAGGGGAAAAAAAAAAAAGGCAGGCAGAGCACAAAGCATCGTCTGACATATTCAGAGAGCTGATGTGTCCACTGAAAACATATTTCCAACATGCCAAGAACACCCATGTTTGGGTCAGGAGATCCTGCCTACTCCCAGTGAGAGGTTAATGGAAGATGACTGTACATTTGCTGCTGTTACTCAAATATCACTTCCTTATGACAATATGCATTACTTAATCTGCAAAGGTCAATGAATTGCTCTTTAGTTCCTTCCAAATGCCTCAGCAGTGAACTTTGTCGTTTTTAATACACATTTCTCGGCAAAGAACTGGTGGTACAGGTTTGAGGCTTAGAATGTCTCTGCACCTGCAAACACCTTTCACTGCACTGTATTTCCAGCACTTCCCACACAGCTTCAGAACTGCCAGGCCTAAGCAGAGACTCCCCTGCAGAGTTCACTCTCAATTTGCACAAGCTAAGCAATAATGAGTTCAATTATTAATTTTTTTTTAAATCTTCTTGCAATGTAAATGATTAGCCAGAGTACTGAATGTGAAACAGAAACACAGATGTAGGAAAACCGAGATATGTTATCAATTGCAGTGTGACCATGGTGAAGAGCAGTTCAGATGAGCAACTTACTCTGCATTAGACCACTTAAAAAAAGAGATGGACACAGTGCAGGTCAACAGCTTGTCCAAAGTGCATAAATGCACAGAGAATGGTATGAATGAGCACAGCCCTAATCCTGGGAGATGGACCCCACAGCTGCTGACTCCCCTTTTCACCCACGGGGGGCTCCCCTGGAACCAGGCATGTTTGTGTGGATCCCCAGAGCCTCCAGGTTTGGGGATAAATCCTGACCCAGTAGGATAGTTTGAATAGCACCAGAAATCTCCCTGCAGCACCAGGACTGCAGGGTTTAACTTAGCAGGTAGTGGAATGCACAAGCACAGCACAGAGACAAGACTGGGGAATTAGGCTGCTGGCAAGTAGCAGCTGAAAGCTGATTGAACACAACAGATTGGGCTTTCAGACTGGACAGATAGGCAGCAGCTATTTAAATGGAGCATTAACAGTTTTGCTCTTAATTATTTCCAAAACTCCCAGCTAATGCAAACTCAGTATGACATGTATTTTGGCCTCAATTAATTATTTGCTGTTTCTGTGGGAATGCAGTTAAAATAAAGCCGAGTGGTTTGTTGAGAATTTCTGCCTCTTTAAAGTCATTCTCTGAAGTGCTTGGCTTCTTTCTGCAAACAGCTGTCATGGAAGTAACTGAATCTATACCTCACAGAAACGTTCACTTTCTCCATTTCAAGTGGAATTTCTTTCTGAAATGACAGTGCCCTGCAAGCCAACAAATGGTCCCCGCTCTGCCCAGTGGCAGGTGGAAGGCCATGGAACTCCAGAGCTAAATGTGGAAACTTTATGCCTTCAGAAAAGGGAGATTCCTATCTTGCCTATCTTGCATCTTACTTTTTTGGTCTGGGAGGATCTGACATTGTGGCATTTCTATGTCTGGGGCAGCTTTTTCTAGAATTTTCTACGAATATATTACTAGGAAGTTTTATCGCAGATACTTATGTAGTTTGTCCTGTGAAAGCCACAACAGCTGGTTTACACCTCAAAGAATAAACAATTACTAATAAAAATGTCAGACCTTTCCCAAACATCTCTGAAATAAGAGAATGACCTTCCAAAACATGTTTCAACAGGCTGCTTTAATGCAGCTACTTCCAAAAGAGCTTTGTTCCTGTATCTGTATTTTCTATACATCCTCCTTGATACTCACTCTGCATAAAATACCTGGGATCTCTCATCAATACTAATCCAATATGGATCCAGACACACAATAGCACTTGTGACAGATGGGACAGAATGTACTGTGTGACATTTATTCAGCTTGTGAGAGGACAGACATATAAAGATTATGGCAGCATAAAATAAAAGAGGTTCATGTAGACAACACATGATCCAGAGGGAAGAACTGCTGGCTGGCACAAAGCCAACCCATCCAAAAATCTGACACATATTTCTACTGTCATGGTGAATTTATAGCCTGAGATTTTGATATTCTCTTCCATAAAAACCCCATTCAATGTCTCCTTTTTATTTCATCACACTTAGGAGAGGGAGAATGTCCTCTCCCCAAATTGAAGTGAGAATGAATTTAACTGAACCACTTTTCTAATCAGAATAATTGAATTGATTCTTCTTTGAGCCAAAACAGCAAAAAACCAAACTCCTGGTACTGCCTTGGTGTACCACAGCCCTCAGGCCTCTTGTTTGGATGATTCAGAAGGAATCAAAATGTACACAAAGAGTAACAAAACCCAACTTTGTATGTGTCAGCCAGGACCAAACAAAAGGATTTAACTGGAAAGTCTTGGTTCCCAGCAGTGACCACAGTTTTTCAAGGAAAAATTGTTAATGTATAAAGCAGCTAAGATGAGCTGCACACATCCCATACCACATGGACAGACATCCCCTTCCCATCAGCCATGATGTCTGTACAGAAAGAAACACAGAAGCAACGGAAGTTGTTCATGGCTCCAGCACCCAAATTCAGCATGAAATGGCTATAAAATGCTGATTCCAGTATTCTGAGGCCTTAACAGATGTCACGAGGTAGAACCAACTTGTCTCAATGTACGAGGATATTGGATGCTCCAAATTTTCTTGCGGATGATGAGCATCCCCAGGTTTTGAAGGAATACCTGCCAGGTTCCCACAGCTCAGTGACTGGACATTTTTTAAAAAGTGGTGCTTGTCTTTAAAGGTCAGTTTAATCAGGGAGATCTCCCTGCTTTGCAGAGCAGCAGGGAGTTCTGCACAGCAAATATGAATTAGCAAATCCACTTATCCCCTCCTACAGTTGTCATAAACAGGTGCTACGTGGATCCAGGCCAGAAACAATCCATGTCTTTACCATTCTCAAGGAGATTTTCATCTGTCTTTCTTCTTAAGTCTTTTCTGTGACATCTGAAATGAGTAAACTCTTGTATCTGCAAGGTAATCAAGTTCACATTTGGGAATGGTACATGAACTCAACACACTGCCCCGAGGCTCAGGCCTGAAGGAATTTCAACTGTGCAGAGATGGAATATGCAAAGACAGGAGGTGGTTTAACCCAGGAGGCACTAAACCCCACACAGCCCCTGCTCACACACTACAGTGCACCAGCCCCTGGGAAGAAAGTTAACTCTATCCCAGCCAAAACCAGGACAGGGTGACATGGTGACATTGCTAACCGTGAGACTAGATGGGAATTGTTGGATTGCAGAGGCAGACGTGCATGGAAATTTGTATTTTTTGGAACAACAATGCTTCTCACTCCCTTTGCACAGGTACAAAGAGCTCCCCAAGTGTTGCTCCAGCTCGGTGCCGCCGGGCACTCCCCAGGTGAAGGCAGCACCAACCAGTGCAGCCGAGCCAAGGTGGAGCAGCAACACTGCTGGTTGTATTCCTTCAGTGCTGCAGGATTTCTGGCTGCCACACCTCAGGTATTCCTGGAGTACCTGGGGCTCCTCCTCCCCCTCCTGAGTGGCTGATTGGAGCTCCAACGTGGCCCTAATTTTGCAGCAAGTCTCAACAGGTAGAGTAAACAGTCCCCAGCATTCCTGGCACAGCAGAGCAGACTGAGCAGGAATTGTCTTTTAGCAGTTGCTATCCACAAGAGACAGGCTATATTTTCCAGTTAGATAAAATTTTGGATAAAAGTTATGAACTCCAGATAGACAGTTTGCACTGTACCTTCCATTTCAGGCATAGATGTGAAACAGATTCTTGAATGTGCAGTCGGAACAAGGCAGGACAACGTTTGAAAAAGCTTTTGCTTTCTGTTTGAAGACACTGGAAAAGAAAATCTGTTTTCTCCCCAGTGGAGTGAGCTTTAATCCAAGCTTCATTTCTCTAGTCCATGGAAGGCAACATTACACAAATGTGTCCAAAAAGCACAATTTGGTACTGTATGTTTTCCACATTTCCTGTGCTGTAAACAAGAAAATTAGATTATTTAATTTTTTATTTTATTTAATTATTCTCTCATACCTCATATTTATCTCTTTATCTGCCTATCACTATATTGTCACTGAATTTTGTCACTAAATGCCATTATTTTATTATAAAAACAGGGCAGAAAGAAAATAGGGCCCACATGGGCCAGTGTTAGAGTTAGAACTGTATTTTTTTAAATTCAAATCCATTGTTTATTAAAAAAAAGTCAGAATCTTCATCTACTATGCACTTGGATCTTAAACAGTATTTTGCCCAGTTCAAAGATTCTGTATTATGTCTCCAGCTGGTTTTTTCTTAGAGCTATACAGCTGGAGCACAAAAGTATTCTGAAATGTCCCAACTGAATTTCAAATGAATATCAGAAATAGGCAAGGATATACATGATACATGCAGAATATGTGTCTGGGGAAATCACAGAAGATCTAGTTTCCACTAGTTGGTTATACATAAATTATTTAGGCAGTAAGCCTGTTGATTAGCTGGAGGCAAAGATATCTATTTTAGATGTACTTATGGTCAGGATTAACTCATGAAACTTGGATGGCATTGTCTATGAAACAGCTAAAATCATTTCAGCAACCTCTTTCAAAAATTAGATAGTCTCTTTTTGTATCACTTTTTAATTTTTATAAACGATTTTTTTACTTTTTCCTTAACAAATAGGACAGGATTTTTGAAAATCATGTGATAAATGTCTTACAAAACTACACCAGAAACTATTTAGGGTGACTGGAGAAGAAAGAGGACTGGGAGCCAGGAGACCATTTCTATTTCTAGTTCTGCCATAGACTGTGTGACTGTGACTTTGAACCTCAGCTCCCGTTCCTGTGAAATGGGGATGATAATCCTGCTCTCTCAGGGATGTTCTAGAACACAATTTTCATTTTCATGGAGGTTTATGAAATGCTCGAAACCCCGGATTGGAAGCTGCAAATGCAAATAACAAATCAAGTAACAGTGACCACAGTATCAGTACTACTATTATTATTATTAATAATAATAATAATAATAGTAATAATAATAATGTTTGTTAATGTTATTAATATTAAATTATAAGCTTGATAGCATTGTTCTCAACCTGCACACAGCAGGAAAATCCTTGTAGCTCACTTCTAGGAACAGGAATGCTGCCGGCACAGTTTCAACATGGGAGTGGAAAAGAATTCTTTAAGTTCTCCATCTGAGCAATTGTAGGTGGTAAAATGAATATCTTTTCAATACTGCTTTGTGACATGAGAGCAGAAGCATCTTTAAGAGCTTAAAAGTATTTTTAAAATATGACTCAGGGGAGGTTTTCTTTTTCTAACAGAACTGGGGAAAAAAAAACCCACCCAGGAGTTAAACAATCTTTTAGAAATCCAAAACCTTGAAATAGAACGAGAATTGTAGGTCAGGATAATTTGAGTTCACATGCAACACCATTGACATATAATAAATCTATAAGAAGCAGAAATAACCAGATCTCTCATATTGGAAGCCTTGAGCTCTGAGAGATAAACCATAAGAATTTTTGTTCTGTGAGTGACCAAAAACTACCAGAGGTAATTTTGGAGGTTAAAGCCTCTTTGATAATCTCTCATGTCTGTGAAACACTTATATAGGTTGTATTGAGTGGTAGAAATGAGGTGAGGAAGTGGAAACATAGCAGATCAATAAAACATTTAATCCACTAAAGAAAAACGTGTTCAGGCTTGGTTAGAGTCACATTAATAGAGAATGAAGACAGTCCAGCAGCTTGTCTTTTCCTCCTGAGCAGCCCATGTTAGGAAGCATTTGTGAAGGCCTTAGGAAAGGTAGGGGAAGGTGACAGACACACTTAAATTGTACCCATTAATCTTACCACAAAAATATTGCCTTTTAAAAAACAAAACCTGGTAGATTGCGGGTTTCAGATTTCTGAGGGTTCAGACTGGAAGAATTTAACTGGTGAACCAAACAGAGCATTTGGTTTCAATCCCTCATTTTGTCTTATTTCATGAGAGAGAAAAAAAATCACCTTAAAAGAATTTTATATTAAATAACCAGTAAAAGAGCTTGTTTGATGGTACACAAGAACTTTATCAGTGTCTGAAAACTGAAGTGTGTTACTTCACTGTGTTACTAATACCTACCTATGAGTTTGGAGGAAATCCTCCACAAGGAACACAGAAACTTCAGCTTGTGTCATATCACAAAGTGTCACACATCTAAGAGAAGTGGTAGTCATGTGCCATCAGTCCCAAACAATGGCTGAAAATGGAGTCATCTCCATGACTAAGGGAAGCTTTTCAATCTTACATTATTGCTGCTGGAATGCAGTGCACCTGCATGTCTTCCCTTCAGTCTTGAAAAGTCAGACAATGTGACTTTTTACTGTGATTCAGCAAATCTGTGGAATGACAGACACCCGTGGCATGGTGGAGCTGTTCATGTTACCGTGCTACAACACTGAAAGAAAAGAAAATATTGTTGTATAAACACCTTGATTATAGCCTCTGACGGGGTCAAGAGATTAAAAAAAGAAAGAAAAAGTTTCCAAAACAAGTCATTCAGACGGTTCACTTTAACTGAGGAATATTACTGTACAGAGCCTGAGTAAATAAAAGGTGAAAAGATAAAAAACTGGCATTACTGAGCTATCTCCTGGTTGTCACTGCTGGTCTCAGACAAATATAAATATCAACATGCACAGACAAATACAAATATATAAGAAGTGTAGCTGTTTGTACTTTTCTTGGACATCCTTTCCTTCATCCATCCTATCCCAGATGGGATCATGCAAAGCAATGTGCATGAGCACAATCCACTGTTTTGCTTTCAGTGTGTAAAACTGGTTTTGTTCCCAGGAATATCTATGAAGCAGGAAAGGAATTTGAATTTATAGTGTTCCTAGAGAGGGATACAATGGTACTATAAATCCAGAGCAATTATTGCCCTACCTTGTAGCTGGGAGGTTCCAGGACTTTTCATCAGCCCACCAAGGACCAGGGGATCTCACCTGGCCCCGAGTAATATAAACAGTGTAAAATGCATCCTGCAGAGAGTGAAAGGTAAACTCTAAATGCCACATTAGTATCTCTAACATACTCAAGAAACACAAAAAGAAACCAGTTTTAACACTGTAAGAAACAAGGCTGTGTTGTGGGTTCACGTGTCCAGTTTCAAACTGGTTCTGCTCTCCTGACTGAGGGCTTCCAAACTGAAGCCACTTCTTTGCTCAGGAAGTGGTGGCCCATGTCCTGTAGGAAAATAATTCAACTTTTATTGCACTATCAAGTTCTACAGATCATACTATACAGTATGATCACAGCTGTGACACTACAATTACCCATCAACTCATTGCAGATATAGAATACAGAGCAGTTCTGTAACACCTTACAAACAACAAACTGCCATTTTATAAATACTGTGCTTGGCCACACAGCCCCCCACAAGCTCAGCAGGATCCTCAGCCCCTTCTACAGAGAGCACAACTGAGATCCAGAAGCCCACAAGGAATATTTACATAGGAAAAAAATGGCAGCGAGCTGCCAAATTAATCAGAATTAGACCTTAATTAGATGGAAAATTCAGGTCAGGATGAGATAAGAATTCAAATCTCGTGGGCACCAACCAGTGCTTTATTTCTAAAGTTGTTGTGCATTTTTAAGATAACAGTCAAGATGATTCCTTTTCCAGAGAAACAACTTGGCCATCAAATATGGATAACTTATTTTTTTTAGATATGTACCGTGGATCTTGGTTCTGACATAATGTTTCTCTCTCCCATACTTTTAGATTTCCTACTGAAATCAGAATGGAATAGACAGAAAGACTTTTCCAAGCAGGGAAATGGACATTACTGTGGCAAATACTCTAATGGAGTCTTCAGCGACAAACAAATGACTATAAATAAGATAAAGAAATAAAATAAGAGATGTACCAACCCAAACTGTGATCTCTTATAGTTACTCTCACTGAGATCAGAATTCCAAGGCAGCAAGGAGCTGCTTTGTGCAGGAACAGTGATCCAGTTCTAGAAATCTCCCAGCAGCAACACTGTCCTTTGTGTTCACATTCTCTTGGTCTCTGTGGAAGTCAAATTCTACCTGCTGCTGATACAGGAACACACATTGCCAAGGAATTAAAATTATTCAGAATAAACTCAGATCACCTTAATTATCAACATTCAAACTCATATTTTATCACTGATTTCTCTGCTGGGTTTGTGTAATTGTTTCATGTCAGGATCTTTTTGCATTTTGCTGTTTAAGCTATAAGCTTCTTATTGGGGGAGAGAGGAAAAAAAACCCCTTGACATAATACTGTGAAATCAAAGAGCAAGCTGACTGGAAAAAACAGTTACTATATTTAAACTGCATTATCCTATGACACAACTGCAGATTTAAAACCTTTCCACTTTGATACAGCATTTTTGCAGCATTTTAATGTGCCTTAGTAGATTTCAACTGGCTGAAACATTTTAATAACTGTAATTTCAGAGGAATAAAATAGTACAGTGGGAGGAAGAAACAATGCCCCCATTTGTCACTCATGAAGACTTGGATTTGAAATCAGCTAGGGAGATGAGCAATGAGTTTGGTGGTCTCAGCCTAAGCCCCATCAGGCAATTAGCCAGGCTGCAAAAATCATGACATAATTTGGCACAATTAAGCACAAGATGATCACTTTGTCTATGTCCACTGAAAGAGATCCAGGCCTGAAATAATAAGGCTACTGCAGGTCAGCATTCAAGTGTATTGGCTCAACAACTGGCATTTTGTGTAGTGCCCTTCTGTGCTGTGTTTAGCTCCACTCAAAACTATTAATCTGGTTTGAAAATTGAGCTACAAAATGCATGTTTTTGTGTACAGCAAGAGAAAATTCACATTATGACCAGTAACTCTGCTGTGAATCTGCTTTGCAGCAATAGGGATGACTTAATGTTATTGCAATTTGAAGGAAAGCATCCTGCAGTCTTCTCTCAGGCCAAATTCCCATTTACTTCAATTAGTAAGCATTACAGGAACTGTTTTAATGCTGCTGCCTGATGTGTTGGCTGCTTTTTCTTAATATATTACAGTGAAAAAAGATAGTAGGCCAAATGTAAGAATATATCCTTCCATTATGTGAATGGAATTTCATCAAGGCCAAAGCTGCCCCATTTTGTTGTGTTGCTTTCTGAGGTACCACTCTGAGGGGTTCCGGTCTAAAAACAAACTGCAACTTCACAGCAGCAAAATAAATCGATTTCCTTCCTTAAAAAGGGAGAATGCAAAGCTCCCTGCACCTGCTGGGAGTATGAATCACCTGGAGCTTTCATGGGCTCGGTGCTTAAGGCAGAGCTGAGGTGCTGTCACTCTGATTTGGGTCAAGATAACCACCTTCTTTAAGAGACAAGGCAAATGGCATCAGAAGCTTCATGAATCCTTGCAGAGCGATGGGAAACAACACTGATTTCAACTCACAATTCTAAATTTGTATGATATCAAGTGATGCCAAATTTAGCAGGTACTGCTTCTGCGGCAGTGTCTACATGGGTATTTGTAGCACATTCTGCACTGTTCTGTCTAGACCAAGCACTGTATCTGCAAATGTTCTTCAAAAGTGTAGCTGCCAGAAGATTTGGAAGGTGTCACCTGCAAAGAAATCCTCATTGGTCAGCAGGATCAGTTTTGCACATCTGGGGAAAGACAGGGAAACGACTGTGGAGGAAACACAGAGGTTATTCTGCTCTGGGGGAGAAAGACTTGTAGAACAGTCCTTAATTCAGTCATTCTTCTCTCAAAATTCCCTGAACCATAACACAACACATGACAGAAATAAACACAGGCAGAGAACTGTCCAGAATCTTTCCAGATTTTATGTTGGGTCTATGCTCAAAATGGAAAAAAAGGAGAAGAATGAAGTCATCTAATATTAATGCATGAGAGAGAAACAATGAAAGTGGAGTTTACAAACTGTGGCTGAACTAGTGGATCCCAGAGAATACCAAGAGTTCTCCAGGATTCACTAGAATGCAAGCTCTCTTTGCCTTCCCAGCAGCATTTCCTCCTGCTAACAAGTTAGACTGAAAGAACACCATATCTACTTTATCGTACACTCTGCCAAGCCCTAATTGCACATGCCATGGCTCTGGTATGCTTAAAATATTTTTCCATGAGCCTTTTTGGAAACAGGCACAGAAAGGAAACCAAGAATGACAGAAGAAGTATATCACAGGGAGAAATAATATGAAATACAATCTGGGATTCCTTCTAATATAATTTTGTTTTGCAAAGTGCTACTGATGTTTGATTGTAATACTTAAAAATAGTAAGAAAATGAAAGGCAGGAGTTTCAAGTCCTTTGCAGGTGCTCTTGTATATGAAGGGTAGCAAACATGCTTGTGTGTAAAAATACTGCTGTGGTAAATGTATTTTTACAAAAACCTACATATAATGCAGGTTATATTAACTTGGTAGAAGGGAAGAAACCACTCACATATATACTGTGCTGGTAATCAGTGAAATACATTAATTCAAGTCGCGGGTGTTATCCTGTATATGATCATTTTGGAAATTATATACTTTTTAATGTTGCATATGTACATAGTTGTGTGTTAGAGGATACTAAAAACTTAGGTGTATGTTAGGTAGGCCTGTGATAGGCATTTATCAGGAGTTTTGTTGGCACTGAGTGCAAATTTTCAAAGATATATTGGTTTAATTGCAGATGCATGTGCGCCTTGTGACTTTGGTTTTGGTTTGGGGATGATAGGATCATGTGCTCATACAATATCAAAAAAAACATTACAACTGGTTAAGAAACATACAGTAAACTATGTGAACTATATACAACTGCCACGTTGACACTCTTTACCTCTATAACAGGCTATGTCTACGTCTAGGTGCAGTGTGAGGTTGTGGTATGAAAAGGAACATAACTGTACTGAGGCAACATTTGGCCATGCTGATTAATCCTGCTGATAAGCAAGATAAAATTAATATGGGCATGGCATGGAATAAGTAATTGCCTTACCTGAACTAGGTCATCAGATCTAACTCACGAATTTTCATTCAGAGCTGTCCTGTGAAGTGTAGGCTGTCAAGTCCTCCTTACCTGGACCTTGGCCAGCCACAGAGTAGTCTTTTAGAGCAGTTGTACTTTTGTTAGAAAGGGCATAGGGCCACATACACCTTAGAATATCACAATTTTATATGGGGTGTCCCCTCTCCATCCTTCTTTTGCTAACACAGAGACAGAACTAAGATATTTCATTCCAGATCAGACATACAGTTTCTTATATCGTGGTGCCGTGGGTGGTTTATAAGTGATGGAAATGCAGATTGTATGTAGGATCTGCATTTATGTAAGCCAGCACACATGTAGGGATCAGCTTTTCTACTTGCACACGTGTATATATACAAGAATATCTCTTGGCACCAAGTTTTAAAGGGAAGGTGTTTACACTGCGTGCTGAATTACTTGCTGTGTTGTGTGCGTGTTGCAGGTGCATTAATGTCAGTTGGCGCTGATTTCTCTGTTTTGTGTTCATTGAAGTGTCTGTGAATTGCCGGGTGGGATGGCTGGATGAGGCAGTTTTCTGTGTTCTGTATCGGCGCCGAGATACGGCGCCGAGGAAAGCTGGGATCTCACCCCACACACGGCGCTGAAATCACACCCTGCAGCTCATTCCTCCTCACGTTATCGCCGCGCGAGCCGGGGCTGAGTGTGCTGTCACTGGGATGTGTGCGACGGGAACGGGGGGAGCTGTGCAAAGGACATTGCTCGGTGCCAGCGCAGGGCAGGACCTCTGGGGAAGAGGACAGGCGGGGACACGGCCCTCACCTCTGCGCACTCGTGATGGGTGAGGCCCCTGTCGCGACAGCAGTTGGTGCAGCCCTACGGAATCACTGTAGTCACTGGGGTTGGAAGGGACCTGTGGAGATCATCCAGTCCAACCCCTGCCAAGGCAGGGTCACCCGGAGCAGGTGGCACAGGAACGCGTCCATGTGGGTTTGGGGCGTCTTCAGAGAGAGAGAACCCACGCCCTGCTGGGCAGCCTGTACTCACACACTCACACTGACTGCATGATGCTCCTATCACGACTGAGTTAGGGGCCGACACCACACTAACAGTCTTGACCGGATGATGCTCCTGTCGCGACAGACTGCGCCAGCCCCACACACACCCTTTGCCTGGATGGTGCTCCTGTCACGACCGAGGTGGGGGCAACCCCACACTCACCCTTTGAATGAATGATGTCTCTGTTACGACTGAGGTGGGGGCAACCCCACGCTCACCCTTTGCCTGGATGAAGCTCGTATGACGACAGCGCTGAGGGCAGCCCTCACAGGACGGCTGG
>NW_021940379.1:3454971-3567029 GCF_001715985.3 Manacus vitellinus
AGAGGCGAGGCACGGCACCATTTGCTGCTCCCTGCCCCGGCCATGGAGAACGCGCACACAAAGACTGTGGAGGAAGTTTTGGCTTATTTCGGCGTCAACGAGAGCACCGGGCTCAGCCTCGAGCAAGTCAAGAAGCTGAAGGAGAAATGGGGCTCCAACGGTAGGTGAGGCGGCCCCGCCGCCGGGATGCTGCCGCCGGCCTCGCCCTCTCCCCGCTCGGCTCCCTCTCCCACCCCTCTCTCCTCTCCCCCATCCTTCCCGGGGCCCTGTGCGAGGCCTAACGCGTGTGCACTGGCAAAGCCGGCATCTCTTCCAGGACCCGGAATAGGAGCGAGGGAGAGAAGATGGCTGACTTGAACTCCACCTCGTGGGTTTCTTTCAATCCCGAGCTCGCGGGGCTGCTCTGGGGTGGAGGATGTCACCTCCGATCCCTTTCACCTTAACGGTGGGAAACCTCCTTCCATTCTGAATTGACGCCCCTTGGGGTTTAGTATTTTTATATTTTTTTTGGCCGTCTTGACCTTCATTTTTCCTCGCTTTTCAGCGCCTTTCTGCCCCTTATTTTATATTCTTCTCTCCAGTCGGGATATAGAATTCAGCCAATAAGGTGTTTCTTTTTTTTTTAATCCTTACTGCTTGGCCGTCCTAGTCCCTTCTGAACTCCCGTGCCGTTGTGTAAAATTGAAAATCTGTGAGAAGATTATACGGTGAAGGTGTTTATTTTAGCTTTAACGCTGCTTTTATGCCTCTTGGATTACTAAATCTTGTTGCGGGAAATAAAGAGGAGAGCAGAAATAAGGGAATACCCTTAAAATGGAGGAAAGAATTTGAAACATTTTGAAACAAGTTTGATGGTTTGGGGTGTTTTTCCCAAGTGAATGTGGAGGAACAGCTTTGTCATAAAGCGTTTGAAAAGCATTTTGAGCCTTTGACCCTTTGTGTGCAGCAACAGCACAAGCCCCACAGCTGGCTGGAGTGATGACTTGGCTGAATTATAACCCTTGGCACATTCCGGCGAACCTTTGTGTCTTAAAACGCAAAACTCTCGGGCCCGTTCACGTACTGTGGTGAAAAGAGCCACCTTAATGTGGCTTTCAGTGTGTCTGTCAAATCCAGCCCAGCTGAGTGTGTAATTCAGGAACACTACCTGGTGGATGCCTTATAACGCTCTAACGTGTTTCTTCAATGATTTCTTTCCTCTGACATGCTTCCTGGAAAAACCTTCCACGGACAGAGTTGCCGGCTGAGGAAGGTGAGCATGTTTGTGAAATCTTCTCCTAATTCTTATTGATAATTCATCGTTTTTTGTGAGGTGCATGACTAAATGGTTTTGTTATGTATTGCAGGAAAAACCTTACTCGAGCTTGTGATTGAGCAATTTGAAGACTTACTAGTTAGAATTTTGTTGCTGGCTGCTTGCATATCTTTTGTAAGTATGATTTATTCTTTTTAATTTCATAGGCTTCTGTATCTCAGAATGACATGTTCCAATGTATACAGAAAAAATATTCTTTCTCAAAAGGTAGAATTATGAGATGCAAAGTAAATTGCTGTCTCTTCAATTTGTTCTTTGCGATGGGGTTTCTGTAGGAAACAAAATTTCAGGGGAGTCTTTCATTGCATGAGTCACAAGCACGTAACTACACTAGACAGGTATGTTAAAAAGTGCTTTTCATTCAACCCAGTTTGGTTATTTGAGGTGGGATTTCTCAATGCTTTTGTTGGCTTTGAAAACTAACCTTGAGTAAGTAAGTGTTTAACTGGACATTCTTCTTGGCTTTGGGTTAATCGTTATCAGGCTCAATGTATAATCATTGGAAGACATTTTTGGATGCAATGCAGACTGTAAATAGAACCTCCGTGGCGAATATTCCAGTTGCCTTCCCTTCCTGATAATAGCAAGGTGACAGTTGTTGCTTTTGACAGTGACAAGAATGATGACGGCTGTGATGGCACCATAGTTGACCAAATTTGGTAACTGACCTTTGGATAGTCAAGTCATTAAATGGACATCTTCCTTTGCATACAGGATTAAAAGGACAAGAACATTTTTAACTTTTTTTTTTTTTTTAAATCGGTTTTTCTGCATTATGTGTAATGGGCATGTGCTCGCTGGAAAACTGAGCCAAGGCTAAGTATGGGAAGAAGATGAAGTCTGTATGTCTTGGGGGAACTGGACAACAGAAACAGAAGTGTTCAGAATATTAAATTGTTTGGGTAGGAGTAAAAGTTTACAGTAGACTTTGCCCTGGAGTTGTAATTAACTACTTTAAAAAAAAAAATAAATGCTGCAGCTCTTGGGGGGAGTGGAAATTTGTGGTGACTCTTTAGCTGAGGGCAAACTAATTAGGATGGGCAGAGGAGAATGTGCTCTGAGACAACTGTGTTTGATGGGGGAAGGTTGCCCTGGTGTGGTGCTGCAGTTTGTGCTGTGCTGGTGACCCGCTCTCCCCCCAGAGACACTTCTCAAAGGGCTCTGGTTTTGGTCTGCAATACACCATTACCAGCTGAGCAATGACTGGTGACATCAATCTTGACCATGGAGACAGATGTGCTTTACTCACTGTTCTGTTTCCTGCAGAGGAAATCAGACTGGTTATAGAAAATTGAATAAACGGTCATTCAAAAGCTTTTTTCCCCCCTCCTCTTTGCCCTTTTCCACTCCCAGAGGGTGAGATGGGGATGTATTTTTGTTCCTGAAAAGTCAGCAGTGTTGCTGTTGTCTCATGAGGCAAATGACACCATAGAAGTTTGTTAGCCTTTCGTGCCAAGGTACATTATTTGTTCTTATTTTAAGCAAGTAAGTGAAAAATCAAATTCACCAAACTCTAAGCTTTTATTGGTGAATCTGAGTAAGTATGAGACCAGGCTGACAGAGGTCATAGAACATAAACTGCTGAATCCTCTTGGAAAACTTGATTAGTAACTGAATTCAGTTGCTTTTTTCAGTATGGTTAATTTTCCTATCTAATTAAGAGGAGACTGTAGTCTGATGGAGTGTGGGATAGATCTGGGTTCTCTGCTTCTGTGCAGCTGACATGGTATATGACCTTGGGCTACTGCTCTGCTTTTCCTGTCTCCTGTTTTAGTTATGGATTCACACTAAATTGATGTCAGTAGTAAAGATTTTCTCTGTTTGATGAAACGTAGAAAAATCCCTAGATGTATTATAATTTTGGTACTTCAAAAGCACTTTGCCTTTGCGTTTGTTTCTGGCTTTTTCCTTGCTCAGAAGGTGATTATCTGTCTTTTTTAGGTTTTAACACTTCTTGATGAAAGCTTTTTTGGTTTTTTTGAGACTTTTGCAGTAGCTGTAAAGAACTGTTGGGTATGTTGATATAAAGATTGTATTACTGCAAAAATAGAAGTAATTACATCACTTAGGCTCTGGTGTCCTTTACCAACTGTACATTGTCAATTTAAGAAAATGTCGAAGATTCAGGTATGAGAGAGAGGATCTTAAAGTCACTGGTTTGTGTTGTGCGAGTTTTTACGGTGTTGCAGTCATAAATCATATTAGTTTATTGCTGTTAGAACTGGCTGCACAGAAGCAGCCATCTGTAACAGGGATCTGCATTAGGTTTTTGAGCAGAAACATCCCCTCTTCTCTCCAGTATAAACTCCTGTGTTCAGAGCTTTTGTGCCTCTGCTCCCACTCTGCCTGTCAGGGACGTGTCAGTGGAACAGCAGCTGGGTCTGTGTCACCCCGGCTGATGGCTGGGGGCAGATGCTGCTGTCTGTGGGCTGTAGGTACCACGTCCCACATTCCAGGTCAGAACTGCTGTTACAGGTGTGCTGGTCAGTGCAAGCCTTAAATCTGGCCTTTGAAGAGAAACAATGTAAATAATTTCTGATGGTGAGTAAATGCACCTGTGAATAGACTTGTCTCGGTCTTCTGTTGAATCTGTGAAGCCTCTGCAGAAATCAACCCGTGGAGTGTCTCAGCAGTTCATGGCTTTTCATTCTTGATACTTTTGTAGCATGTACTCAGATCTTCAGTATTTACTTAAAAGAACAGCTTTCTTTGCTGTATGAACGATTTTGACAGGTTGCAAGATGTTAGCTGCATCCGCTGTGGGATAGTTCCGTGGTGTGGATGCTTTAGGCAGTGGTGTGTGCTGAGCTGTGCAATCTTAGCTTTGCATCACACTGTGATTTCCTTCTACAAGATATGACACAGGCTATAAATTCTACCAAAACCTGAAGTATTTTACAGCATTGTAAGAGCATCCCCTCCCCTTAATTATTCCTTTGATTCCTAAGCTGACTTAGAAGTGAATGTTCTGGGAATAGTGGATATCTGTGTTCAGATTAAAACAATATAGTGTTGAAACAGTTGGAGATTTTTCAACCTGTAAATTAGAATGACTGTAACCCAACTTGTGTTAAAAGGTGAGCAAAGGTTCTCCTGGAGGAAGTCTAAGATGTGTCAATAACAATGTTTCAAGCTTTGCCCCGAAATCACCCCAAAAGCTACCTGTTAAGGTCAGCAGCAGTGAGTATGTGACACAAGATAAGGGTTCCTGTAGAACATTACACTGATATGCTTTTAGCTAAACTTAGACTGCTCAGTAGCACAAGGGTAGTGGTGATAAAAATGTGAGAAGTCATTGTGATTTCATTTTATATTGTAGAAATTAAACTGTGGGTGCTAGGTATCTTCCCCCCCTTATTGCTATAATAAACACAAAAATACATTTATTTTCAGAAGAATGGAGTAACGTATCTGATGGGTGCTCACAATCTGCTAACCCAACAAAATTCTTAATTTTGTGCTTACATATGTGGTTAAGATGTCTTGGTTTGTGTTTGGGGTTTCCCCCCCTCTCTCTCCTTGTGTGGCAAACAAAAATCTCTACTGAATAATGGGGTTAATACTGGGAGGTTTTTCTTTAGTAATTTCTGGCATTTAGCATAACTGACATGGACCAAGTATCAGGACTCCTAAAATAGTTCACATCAGCTTAATTTCAAGGTGTTTTGTATTGAAAAGTAAATCACTAAAAGAGGGTTTTTTGAGCAGTAGTTGATGCTCTGTCCAAAATACACTAAAACTTTAATTCATGGTATCCTGTGAGAAGAAAGCTCTCTTAAAAGCAATCTGTACATCTTACATGGCCTGCTTTAATTAATCCAGGGCTTTTTGTTAGGATGAGGTCTTACTCCCTCAGCTTGATTCTAAGTTTCCACTGTCAAAATGAAAACCAAACAGAAATCCCTGTGAGGTTGCTGACAGCCAAGTGTTTGCTTTTCCTCAGTTGGTGGTGAGTGGGTACAGCCTGCTGGGCAACACAGTCCTGCCTCCAAACTTCCACTCTTTGGTTCTGTTAGTCACCTCAGGTATCATTAGGTAACGTCTCCATAACTTACCTGACAACACAGGGATACTTCACTGGAGAAAGGTGTGAGGACACTTTTGTTGCTGTAGGTGTTTTCAGCAGTGGTCACCTCACTGCTGGCTGACTTTGGCATTGTACCTCTGCCCCTTTTCACAAATAACCCTGAAAACTAAGTGCTGTTTGCCTGTCATTGTGTATCTTTTGCCTTAGTGTCCTGCAGGTCCACCCCATTAGGCTTTGTTTAAAATAGACTCTGCAAGCTCTGGCAGCCCTAAAGCAAATATGCTGAATGAAAGTTGTCCTTTAAGCTGCTTATGTTGGCTGTTGATATGGGGCTCTTATGTCTTGCTATTATTTCCCTTATGTTTTTAGACTTGAATTTCTCTTGAGCAATTATTTTATTTTTCCTACTCTTTCTTGAGTACATGATGACTTTACTTATTGACAGTACTGCCTGAACAGTGCATTGGAGATCAATGACCTGGAAATTAAGCTGTTCTACATGTGAGTCTTAAAGTGATTAGGGCTGAAATATGGTGGGGCCCTTCTGAGTAGAAGTTAAAAAAAAAATAAAATTTCTCATTGTAGACCTCTCCAGGGTCTTAAAAAGTGTGCTAGTGGAAACTTTTTGACAAGGACTCAATGACTTGGACAAGAATTGTCTAATCTTTACCAGGCTTCAAAATATGGGTTGTTGTTACTAAAAATGCTGAGCTAAATACTTGCATTGCTTGTTCTGCTTCCTCTTTGTTTTTACTGTGGGTTGTTTTTTATTTTACTTCAGGCTGCTATCAAATGATAAACCTGATCTGTTAAGCAGTGTGTGCTGTGTATCACAAGTATCCTAAATGGAGTGTTAATATAGCTGTGGTCTGCTATAACAAAACCAAGAACTTGCAATGTATTTGGTTATTTTGATGTCTCTATTTACTGAAACGTTCTAGAACTAGAGGTTGGATTGTTCCACTGTCAGTGATTGTGTGGAAAATTTTGGGGGGAGAAATTTGTGTTGCTGGCTTCCAGGATTAATTAGATACTTCATTTTAATCTTGTCACAGATCGATAATTTTGCCAGAAAACCAACCATCAGATTCTGTACCCTCAGGATCTCTAATTTGAGTTCATCTGCTCTTTTTTGAAATAATGGCTTATTGAAAGTAAAGATCCCTTGAAAACTTAATTTTGGCTCTCCTTGACATACTTGGATCTTGCTGTCCTTGTAGCTACTTTCCTTACCTGGGGAAGTTGTGGCCTTTCTCAGTGTTACTTTACAGCACATGTGATCTTCAATCAGGAAAGATTCTGGTTTAGCATCGTGTAAAGCAGATGTTTTATTCCAGTTAACCTTGTAGGTGCCTGCTCAGATGAGAACATCACAAAATAATTGAATTTACTTGCTTTATTGGAAGCAAAATGGGGGCTCTACAGAATTCCAATAAGGAAAGGGAGGGGAAAAATAGATACTAAGCAGCTTTTCTGATGGCAGAGTGTGACCTTGTAGACACTGAGAAGTCTGGAAGTGTACCATTAACTTCTCCTGTAGCTCAAGTGGCAGAAGGTGTTAGAGGGGATTGGATATCCAGGGGTGTTGGAGAATGGAAGAAACATCCAAGATGTGGATAACATAAGAGATCCTCACTAAAGCCCTTCTCCAGAGGAATTACACAGCTCCTTGAAACGTCGTGTTGCCAGTTGGAATGTCTCAGTCTCCTTAATCGCAGCCTGGATCTTACAAATTTACCCTTTCGTAATAAAAATTTGTTGTAGCACTGGATTTGCTTGACAGTCTGTTTTCTGCTGGAGGCTTTCATGCTGCTGCTCCTTCCTTTCCCCATCCTGGAGTGTGTCTCAGTTGAGCAATAGCTCGGAGCAGCATGTTGGGGGAATTATGGCGCTGCTTTAGTAACAGTTTGCTCTCTGCAGCCCTCGGTGATTCACTGTGCTGTTGCCTGACTACCAGCCCTAATTATCTCAACACGTTGTTCCTATTTACTGTCACTTTCCAGGCTTCCTGTTGCTCAACATGTTGATGAAAAAGCCCTTCCTCTCTGGTCATGTTGGCTTGACTCTTCCTCAGGAGCTGCAGAGCTCTGCAGAGGCCCTGACACAGTCAAGTCAAGTGAATGGCAGAAGCCTAAAACTGGAGTGCACTTGTAAAGCAAATGAATGAAAACAGAATTTATGTGGAGCCTTTTATGCAAGTCCTCAAGTCGATTCACCTTTAAAAATTGAGTTTTATCAGCTACTCAGCTTAGAATTCAGCTTCAGTGAATTCACTTAGATGCTTCAGTAAGACACTGCTTGTATTTAAATAAGTAGATGCTTATTTTTCATGTCTACTCAGCAAAAACTTGTAAAACTGTATTAATTTTTTTGTCTAAGTTGCTAGTAAAGGGCACTTAAACTTGGCTAAAATTCAGATTCAGGCAAGGTTTGTGTTTTAAGTAGTCAAACTAATCTGTCTGCATTCTGTTTTATACAGTAAGGGATTTTTTTCTTTTCTCATGGTCACAACTGTTGTCACAACTTCTGCTTTCATTTCTGAAGCCACAGTAGCAATTGTTTCCCAAGTAAATAGTTTACTCCTTTAAAAGAAGAGTGGCCTTTAAAATGAACTTTGTACTACTTTAGTAGAGATTCTTTTTTCTTTTCCATTGCATATTGCCAACTCATTCATTAATTACAAAGCTACAACTGGGTAGGTTGAAACTTCTAAGATTGCTTAAGTCCGAGCAGTTGAATCTCTCAGGCTGGAACTTTGCAGGGGTAAAGTTTGCAAGGTGTCTGTGTAAATGAGTAATTTAAGTCACTGTGTTCCTCTTACAGGTCCTGGCCTGGTTTGAAGAAGGTGAAGAAACAATCACAGCATTTGTAGAGCCTTTTGTAATCTTACTTATTTTAGTAGCCAATGCCATTGTGGGAGTGTGGCAGGTATGCAGAGATTTTTACAACATCAAATCACAAATGATTCGGGGTTTTATGGTTTGAGAGGAAGCAGTGCACACTGTAGTGTTGGGTGCTTCATACAAAGCAAGTAGGATGTGTTGCTAACTTTAGATTCCTGAGAGTCAGCAAACCATAAAGCTTCTCGACACAAAGTGTTGACTTAAAGGTAAAATGAAAGCTTCAGAAGTGTTGCCAAAAAGGCAAAGTGCCCATCAGTGTGTTTGGCCACACACTGGTGAACACACGAACTAGACAGGCCAGAATGAAGGCCTGAATTCAGGGAACAAATCAGATCTTGCAGAGCTAAGAACAATTGGATCGGCTCGTTTGGGGGTTTTTTCCCAACTAAGGAACAAAGGATGCACTTTTAATCTCATTTCTTGTCTGTTTTCTCTTGAGACAACTGCTGTGTTTTAGTACATTATTAATGCACTATTAATTCTCCCAGTTCAATTACTATGGTACCTATTAAGTGTACGTCCAAAGACTGCATGTCTGTCAAAAGGCAGAAGTTTCTTCTGAAAACATCTAAATACCATGAAATTTTTCCTACATTATCAACTGTGAGATGACTTAGATGGCTTTTTATAAATCATGCAGACAGTAATAACAGTAACTGTTCTTAAGATGGCAATAACACTTCTCAAGATGCCAAAGTAAAGTGGTTCATATCATTTTAGCTTAATAATTTGATCACTTCAGACAAGGCATGTTTTATTAGAATTGTTTTTCTGCAGATCAAAAATACTCAAGGATTTTTAGGGTCATTCAAGTTATTTGTACAGTTGGTTGTTTTGGGGTTTTGTTGTTTTGTTTTTGTTTTTTTTTAAGGGGTGGTGCTAATGTGACATAATTACTGACTATCTTAGTACATTAGGTTTCATGCTTTAGAAAAAAAGGCAAACTCTCCAAAATAACAACAAAAATTAAGAGGAAAAGTCCTGTTAATGGTTAAAACATGTTAGAAAGAACCCTGCATGCTGGAAGAAGTGCTCTGCTTTGTGCTGGCCCAAGTGAGTTGGCTGAAGACTATTCCACAAAAAATCAGTTTTTAGCAGTTCCCAACTTGCTGCACAACTGCTGGAACTGGTGTGAAGGGAAGAGGTTGTGTTGATCCAGGGGTGACAGCATTGCCCCCTTAAGTGTCATTTTATATTCAAGTCTTCATGAAAGTCGTTGTGCAAGAGTTAATGTTTAACTTGAAACTCTGAGCTACAACTCTGCAGCTGCTGATTTTAAGTATGAAATGGAAGATAAAGCTCTCTCTACAGCTTAGGGATTTTCTTGTGTAGTTGTATGCCCTGTTGTAGGAAATAATCAATTTTTTCAGACAAGATAGTGTGCCAAGAATACCTCTCTATATATTTCTGTGTGCAGTGAAATATATTGTGAAACAAGAGTTGCTGCACAGATTAAATGACTCATTCCCTTGTTTTAATGGGCATGGAAAATCAGTCACAGTGCATAGTCTCCACCCATAAACGTATGTGTTCCTACAGGTACTGGATGTGAGCAACTGAGTCATTGCCCTCAACCTTTCCTCTCACGTGCCCTTTCCCCAGAGAGCCATCTGTGAGTGCTTCAGTGCCTGGCACGATGGTCTGACTGCCACAACTCCAGGCAAACAGGGAGCAGAGAGATTGAGTGTAGCACACTGAGCTGGCTGAAGCAGCTGAATCATAGGGTCCTTGAAGCTGGAAAAGATCTTTTGGATCATCAAGTCCAGCCGTTAGCCCAGTGCTGCCAAGGTCACCACTAAACCGTGTCCCCAGGGGCCACATGTGTGCCTTTTGAATACCTGCAGATATGGTGACTCAGCCCCTTCCCTGAGCAACCTTTTCTGATGTTTGACAGCCTGTTTGGTGAAGAAATTGTTCCCCGTAGCCAATCTAAGCCTCCCCTGGTGCAATTTGAGGACGTTTCCTCTTGTCCTGTCACTTGTTCTAGGGAGGGACAAGGTCTCCCTGAGCCTCCTTTTCTCCAGGCTGAGCCCCCTCAGCTGCTCCTGGTGCTCCAGATCATTTCCCAGTTCCATTCCCTTCTCTAGACACGCTCCAGCCCCTCCATGTCTTCTTGTGAGGGGCCCAGAACTGATCCCAGGATGGGGGGTGTCTCAGCAGTGCTCAGCACAGGGGGATGGTCCCTGCCCTGGTCCTGCTGGCCACACTATTACAGGCCAGGATGCCCTTGGCCTTCTTGGCCACCTGGGTCATGTTGAATTGGTTTTTATTTCTCCTTTTTGAAGGAAGACTTGTGTTGAAGTAACCTTCCATTTGTGAGACTTTATTTTGCACTTTAAGATTTTGTCTGATGTTGGCTCCTAATTGATTCACAGAAAAGCAGTATCAGCATTATTTTGTTGAGGAGCAGAATTAATTTACCTGGTGGAATATGAGACTGGTATTAATTACAGCCTTATGGGTCTGTGCTGGTATCTGCACTGCCTGGCCCTGAGCTGTGCCATGTAAATTCTAGTTCCTCAAGGTGGTTTTGTTAATGCTCATTTTCAGCTGCATTGTTATGTGGAAGTACCAAGTCCTTCAACCCTTGAATTTCTGATGATTTTGTTTCTGCTTTGACATGCAGGAGGAATTTTTTATTATCTGGAAAAGCTGATGTATATTTGAAGGGCAGACAGTGTAAAAACTATGTGCACTCTGCCATTATCTATAATTATCAGGCCTAAATGACGTTTGGACTTGTCAATAGGGAAATGGAAAATAAGTTCCTTCTCCAAGAGCTGGAGAAGGAGCACTGATAAGCTGCTGGTTCTTATGTTCTCCTTTATCCAGGTAACATCACAATATTGATCCCAATCTCTGGTAGTGCTTAGTGAGAGAACTGCAGTTAAGACAGGAAAGCCTTTGTGTTAGTGGAAATAAAAAAGGTTGTCATATGTGGAGATTCATCCAAGCTTGCAAATTAAGAGATTCTGGGGAAGTTTCTAGTTTGTCTGCTTTAATTTCACTTCAGAGTCACTTGATTTGCTGAAATAAAGTTGATTTTATGTTGTTTGAGGTTTGTCTTAACTTGATCCTTGATTTCTGCCAGTAAGTGAAATTCAGTAGTGCTTGTCTACTCCAGTCTGAGTCTAAGCTGCTCCAGCTGGTAAGGAACAGCCAAGACTTCTATCCATGAGTCTTAATTCTGTTTAGGGCCTTTTTATGTCAAAAAGTATGTTGCATGTGGATGTAACATTGAACTCTTTGTGTGGCCTCCCTGCAACAACATGGGATAATTTTGATGGAAAATGCTGCAGGGTTTAAATAAACAATTTCTAGGTTCTAAATGCCCACAAACATCTGAATTAGGCTGTAAAGATTTCCAGTCAGCAACCTCACAAGGGGAGGGGGGTCACAAAATGTTGTGTATGAAAGAATGTTGCTGAGCTGAGTTGGTAGTATTCATATGATAATGCTTTTGAAAAATCAGATCTGACCTACTTATTTTTCCTTGAGGGCTTTTGAAATGACACATTTTTGCTGTCTTTTAGGAAAGAAATGCTGAAAATGCTATTGAAGCTCTTAAAGAGTATGAACCAGAAATGGGCAAAGTGTATCGACAAGACCGAAAAAGTGTCCAGAGGATTAAAGCCAGAGACATTGTCCCAGGGGATATTGTGGAAGTGGCAGGTAAGGCCCATTTATGTAGCACATACATGTGTCAGAATATTAATGTAAAATTCTTGTGGGGGCTTTGTCTTACTGATTTGAGGCCCTGGGGGGAGTTTTCAGAGGCTCCTAAGTATATACTTCACTTATGAACAGTCTTGTTTTGGTTTGTCTGTAATTACCTTAAATGTGCATTTGCACTGGGGGGATTGTTTTTCAAATTGCCATTTAGTTTAATTGGTAGGTCTAAAAGCAAAGCATCTTAATTGGAGTGCTGGTTTTAACACTTGTCACAACTTTAAACTGTTGTTTTCTAATGTCTGGTTTCAGTGTGTCCTAAAATTCGTCTGGTTTTCTATCACAGAATACCTTCTTCATTGCTTTTAAATGTGTTTCCTTGGGTTTGGGAGTGCTGAGATTTTTTTAGTCATGCTCTGAGTTTTCATCTGAATGTGTTTTCCCAACTTACAGTGGCAGAGCCTTTGAACTTCTCTTCACAAATGTCTTCTGTCCTCTCAACTGGTGTGACTGGCATGTGACATTGCTGTTTTCTCATCTTTCTTCATTCTTTATTGCTTCTTTTGCCTATTGCTGTGTAGGAGATCTCAAACAGATAAACTATTTAGAGTAGAGCTCCCTATTTCTCCTGTGTAAGCATTTGAAGGGACAATCTTAAGACTGGACTTTTGCCTTGAGCTTTCAAATATCCTAGATTTGCTCTAAAAGGTGTATCTTTATTTGGAAGGAGTGCAAAAATATAAGTGTCATAGACTTTTAGCTAAAACTGTCATTTTGGTGATAATGCCATAGCAATAATTCTTTCTCTAGACTGATCTTATTGATGGCTTAAGTGTTTCCTATTCCTTCCCAGCTAAATGTAGGTGGTTCTTGCTAAGTGTCAGGAGTGATTGCACCCTCATATTTTGTAGGTCATTATCAACTGTTAACTGAGCGATTGTTCCTTTGGGAACAATTCAGGGTGTACATCAGATGTGCTTTTCACAAGTGTCACTTTGATTTTAGAGGTGGTAGCTGTCTCAAGAGGAGATAAATATATACCCTTAAACTTGCCTATCCTCCTGTTTTAATTAGCAGGCAGGGAGAGTGTGCACTCAAAATGAAGTTGGTGTTGGCTGCCAGCCCAGCTTTCATTCCTTGAGAAACTTTAGCACTCGCTGAGCCCTGTCTCGAGCCTCCGTTTTGTGCACAGGATGATTCAGCTCCAAGTACAAATCCAGAGTGCTGATAGCGGAAATTAGGGGGGAATTGTGATACCTTGTCACTGGCTGTGCTCTTTGACTCGCTGTTCCTGCTCTGCACAGGCAAAGCTGTGAGCTCTGCAAGGAGCTTTGGTTTCAGGCTGACGTTTGCCGTGTCCTTTGGAGGCAAACAGAGCTGTATAAATTACAGATTCTGCAGGAGATGCCTACTGCAAATCCTTATCCTGTTTCTAAATGTCACTGATGGAACGGGAGTTTTGGAAGGAGTCAATAGCATAGGAATGCATTTGGGGGTTTTGGTATTTTAAAGAAGTGTTGGTAGAATTGCAAGTTGATAACTGTGCATTTTGCACTGGTTTGGGGGATCTCACTGAGGAGAAATGCTGGATTTTGCTGCTCTGCCAGGTGTCAAGAGCACAGAACACTTTCTCCTTGATTCTTTGCTATTTCAGAAGAGGTACAGATTGCATTTTCATCTTACAAATTTAGCTCTGCCTTTGTTCTGTATGTGAACACCTGGGGGATGTGTGGGCTTTTACTTACCTGCTCTATATTGTCAGTATCCATAAAATCAATTACTGTCTATAAAAGGGCTGTGTCTGAAGGAGGGAAATGATTTGGGAATAACCCCGGACTAGAATGCCTATAGCACCAGGCTGTCTTAAACAAACACAGTATCCTTTTTTCATAAGGTTACTGTTGCATTATTTTAAAATCAGCTTGTAAAACAATGTCTGATAGTCAAACATGTGTAGAACTAATTTATTTTTTCTTAAAGAAAGGACAGGTTCATGTAGAAAAACAAAAATTATCCAAGCTTTGTGACTGTCCTTTAAGATGGGTGGTCTGGCTTGTTGATGGACTGAAGAATCTTTTGTGGGTAAAATGCTTACTTTAACTGGTGGATCAAACAATCCCAAGCTGGTCTGAAGTACTCATGATATTTTTCTTATAATGGCAAATACACTTAAATTACCTTCACTTGAAGCTGCAGTTGATTGTAAGTCATGTGGATGTTCAATAGAGAAATAAGTGCTTCAGTGTGATACAGACTGTGATACTGAAATAATAAATGCCAGTAGCTGGACAATGATGAGGTTTTAATTGTAATCAAACTCGGAAAAGCTCCTGAACAAGTAGAGAAGAGCAACACATGGTGTAGCAGTGTTGGTGTCAGGACCTGGAGGTGAGGGAGACTCTGTGCAGGCCTGTGCCTCAAGAGCGGGAGGACTCTGATGGCCTTTGACACGGTGTTTGCAAAAAGATGACCATGTAGGGAAGTGACAGAGCACTCCATGCTGGGATACATATCTGGCTATGGAATTCTAGGCAAAGTGCCAGTGACATTTGTGTGTCCAGGCAAATATCTTTCAACCAAGTGGCATAAACAGCCAGGTGATAGGTTTCTCACCTGTGCTGATAACTAATTTTGAACAAATTTATTCAGGTCTTCCACTACAATATAGTTGTATTTAATGCTGTAACAGCTTTGGTAATTTGAAGTAGCTGTGGATGGGTCTGACACAGAGATGACTCTGTTACAGGAATTGTTAGATTGATATTGCAGTTTGGGGGACATGGGGGAATATATTTCCCTCTTTACATTGCAGGAGTTCCCTGAGAATAAGTAGCATTGAACCATTTCTGAAACTACTTGGTATTTTCAGCAGTTTTGAACCCATTAAAGATAACCTGTGTTGGTTAGTGTAACCCAAAGACAGTGCAATAATGGTTTATATTATCACTTTTTATTCTGGCTCCTGAGGCTGTTTGTAGGGTTTGACTGTTCATTATATAGACTATCCATCTGTCTCATGGCTTTCTGAGTTAAAGCTTCTGGAACAGATGCTGGTTTATTTGACTTGAAGTAATAGGGAGAAACTGCAGGTTTGCATTGACACCTTGTAGTAAATATGGAGTAACCTGAATTAAACTGTCCCTCGGGTGATAAATAACCTTCTGCCTGAGGTGTCTCTTGGGATCAGTGTGACAGGGCAGAGTGTGGATGAGCAATTACCCTTCCTGGTGTCTGGTAGCCAACAAATTCCACTTTCTGCAGGTGTAGCAGACACTGTAGTTTGTTTGCTCAGAGACTGTGCAAACATCAATCTCTTAACTACCTGTTGTTAGGAAGACTTTCTTCCCTATCTGCCTAAGCAGAGGTGGTGGAAGAGACACTGTACAATGAACAGGAACTCTGTGGGATGCAGTTGGGGTCACAGGTTTGGGATGTGTGCCTTAAATTTGCTCTCGGAGCTGTGGTGGGTGAGGGTTTCCAAGCTACAGTTTGTTTCTCAGAACTGATGAACTGAAAACCATCCAGATGCTGTCCTCACATGGCTCTCCAGTTTGCCTGTCTTCAAATGGATTATGATGCTGCTATAAAAGTTGGACTTAGTTGGAGGGTGCACTCTAAACTTGTAACCAGGGCTATCTTAACAGATTAGATATACTTCGGTTTAGCTGAGTTTTTGTTTGCTGGGTTAAAGTAACATTTCAAAGAGAACCTTAAACCAGCATGGCCTTAGTTCTTAGAAGTCTTTTATGAAGTTCAGCCAGGCAAATTGGTGTAAATCACTTCTTTTTTTAATAGAAACACATTTGGGAACAGAAGTGAGCTTTGTTCGCTTCTGTTGCATTTTCCTGTCTAAAAGTTTCTGGTTTGGATACAGTGTATCTGCATTTCTATAATTTAATAAATGAAAGTTCATTAGTTGCAGTCAGTAAGTGACCAAAGCCCAGTCACAGTAGTTCCTGTTTTCCCTGAATTGGGAAGAGGAATTGAATGATTTCTTGTTATCTGTTACTGTATCTGTAAGTACTCAGCAGCTTAAAAATATACACAGAGTTCCCAGAAGCTGTTGCTTATTAACTCAGTGTATATTCCACAAGACTCAGTTTTATACCTGGCATAGAGTAGGCAAGAATTACTTTCTGAGGTTTTTTATTCCAATTGCAGAGCACTTTAAGACTCTTGGTAAAGCACTTGGGTGCTTTATAATGAACAAAAGATAAATTTTGGGGTGAAGAAGGTCAGGAAGGAAGATTTTTGAGGTGAATTATGTCAAACTCCCAGGATTATGAAGAGCTGCAGGTTCTCCCTGGTAATACAGGCAGCAAACACTGATGTTGCAGATCTTCCTCCAAAACATCTGGGTCCTTGTGCCCATATTACTCTTCTAATAACTAGAATTGATTTTCAGACTCTGTGCTAGAGGTGCAGGTTTACTTTTTCTGGGAAATTATTAAGATTGGAAAAAATAATGGAAAGGATGGAGTGAGGCTGAAGTCCAGAACAGAGACCTGCTGGAGGCTGTTCTACAGCAAACTGCTGACACCTTCTCTTGATGGGGAAACAAATGGGCTGCAGAAGCTGTGGGTGTTTCCTTACCTTGTCAGGTTTGGGTTTTAAAGCACATATTTTGTTTTTTTTTCCACAAAGTTTTGCTTTTGAACCAGAAGAGATAGGAAGGTACATCAGTGGTTAATAAATACAGGTACAAGCAGTGCATAAATCTCTGTGCTTCAGTGAACATTTTGGCCAACACATCAGAGGCAGCTCTGAGATAACCAGGCACAGTCCAAACTCCATTCCAGGCTTGACTGGAGTCTGGAGTTATGTGAGGTTCAACTCAGGGCACAGCCTAAACTTGTGTCCCTTTTAACACACATTTGAAATCTTACAAAACACACTTCCCATTTTTTTCCCCAATTCTTGTAGCATTTTCCTCCAGAGCTGCCAAACTTTGTAAAGTAAAAATAGTGAAACTCGTTCTGGTTTATTTGTTTGAATTGAGAATGTACCTGATATTTTATTATAAGCACAAATTGTACTGAACAAAATGCTTGGGCATCAAGATAATGCTCTGTTAATACCATTTCACCCTGGCAAAGCAAGCTTTCTTTATTTTTTAAGGCTAAAGTAAACTTGCACTTCCATAATTCTTCTTCACTGTTCTTATGTTACCTAAATGCAGCATAACTTGGAAACTTTGGTGGGAAGATGTGCTTGTTCTCTACCTGATCTGGCAGAAGTTGAGGCTTAACTTACAGTCCATTCTTTTTGCTGTTAGATACCTTTATAGGCTGGTCACAAGAATTTTCAATCTAGAGCACAGTGATATAAATAGATCCACTAATTAAAAGCTAAAAACTAGACAAATTCAGATCAGAAATAAGTGCAGACTTAGAAACACAGTCCCTGTCCATGAGCACATCTTATCTAATGTTCTGGTGCCCTCTTCAGAGAGAATGACACGAGCATGTTTTTACAGAATGAGAAGGAATAAAATAGGAATAATTTAAGTCTTATGTAGTGTTAATTCAGTTTCCACTTTTTTTTCTGAAAGATGGTTCCAACCTGAAAATATTTTGATCCCAGAAAGCAAAGCTTTTCTTGTACTTTTGGTTTTCATTGATGCTAATGCAATATCTGTGTGGTTTGAAATTTTTTAATCTCTATATTTAACAGTTCTTAGCTGAGGATACTCACACTGTGTGTACACTGTACAGAAAACTCCATTTCTGTCCAGAATGCAGGAGGTTTATGAGAGAGGCTGTTTCATGCAAAGAATGAACGTTTTTAAATTTATTGTTCTGTCTCTTTGTCAGTAAAAGCAAATGTTGTTTTACTGGTGTGGTTACAACTGATGGACTGTTGCTGTTCTAATCTCTGTCTTGTTGAAAAATAAATCTTACTGGTTTGGAGTGGAAACTCAGACTTAAAGTGTCTTGTAATAACTCTTCTAATTTTGACATATTGACACTCTTGGCCTTGTATGAAAATGTAGTTGGACTCAATTATCTTCCTGTTTTATAGAGCTTCGGATTTTTGGGAGCATTTTATTATACCCTGTTCAGGAAGTGTTAAATACTTCAAACCTGTTGCTACGGAAGAAAAATTAAGTTTCTGATGGTCTGAGGAAATCAGGCACAATGGGAAGACAAGATTGTCTGTGCAGGGGGAGAGGAGCTGAGCTGTGCTGAGGAAGTTTAATATAAAAACTAATTGTGCTGGAGCAGCTCTACCTCTAAATATGCACAACCTGATCATGTGTCAGTTTTAACTGTTAAAATCCTCCAGCAATTCCCAATTCAATACTCAGAACTCAGGAAATACTCAGTTCTGTAGCATCCCAGGTGTGTTATTTTAAGTTATTTAATGAGTAAATGTGCTATTTACTCATTTCAATCCTTAAGCTTAAGCTGACTCCCATACTTCATGTAGGAAGTTTCAGTTGCTTCAGTTTATTAGTAAATACCCACACAATGGTGTGTCCTCTAATTTAGGGATAAGGAACTTATTTTTGGGCAAGAGAGGAGACTGAAATAACTGACTCTTGAATTAAGAGACTAAAAATCTCATTAGGAAAAGTGATTTAAGTAACTGTACCCATAATAATATATCATGTTAGAAAATTGCTAACACTTAATGTTTTTTGTCAAAAGAATTAATAAATACTTAGCCTTTTCCCCTTTTGATGGTAAAACCCCATGTATTTTGAATCAGATGTTTTGATAGCAGTGGGGCAGGTTGTGTGGGCTGATTTCCATAGTATTTCTACCCTGGCCTGATGAAATGAGAACATCCTAATAAAGCAGGAGAAAAACCATGGTGTCTTAAAAATCAAAATACACAAGTGTGTCAACAATGAACCTCAGTATATTAAGACACTTTTTTTTTTTTTTTTTGTTCTCCCCATTTGGTATTTTATGGAAGTTGGTTTGGGGATGTTTTTGCTTTCAGGTTTCAGGAACTGTTTGTGTTCTCAAATTGTTCAACTATAGAATAGTTTGGAGCTGTACTGATAGTCTTTATTGCAAAAGTCCAATTCCAACTCCCAACCTGCTGATAACAGAATCCAGGCTGACACTGGCTGTGGTTAATGACAAACATCAGTAAGAAAGTGTGAGGTACATATTGTGTATGAAGAGCCATTCTGACTTCTATGGGAAAAATCCCTTTCATTTGCAGTGAACACAGAGAGGGACCTTTTGCAAACACTTGGTACCTGCTTTGCTAAGAAGGGGAATTGTTCTTGTGACACACTAACATAAAAAAGAAACAAAGCTCTTCCCTCTTTATAGTGTACCTGCCTGTAAATCCCCTCTGAGCAAGTCTCTAGCTGTGGGAGGGATCAGAGTTATTAGGGCTGATATCAGTGTTCAAAGTACACATTTAAATTAGTTGTTTTATTCTGAGGCCTGTTCTATACCGTAGTGGCTTTTGGGGGTAAAGTTAATGCTGCTTCTTGAACTTACTGTTGATTAGAAGATGTAGAATATACATTTCAAGAGACTATATTGAGATATAGTCTCAATGATTTGAGACTTGAAAGATGAGCACGGTCCTGTTGTAGCCTAAAGTTCTTTGTTAGTAGCTAAAAATATAACAGGGACTGAAATCCACACAGCTTTAATAGTTATTTTCCTTCCAGCTTCATTATTCATAAAATATGTGCCCCATCACTTCTACCCATCGTCCTGGGCTGCTCAAACCACAGACTGGTCTCACCTGCAACATTAATGTTGTATTTTGGTTGTAGAGGTCTCCCAGGGAGCGTCTCAAACCACATTCTGACAGAATTCTGGAATTAAATATTTACTTTTATTGCTGTGCTGGAAACTGGTGAAGTGTTGAAGGGGTGTCAGTGCTCAGGTGAAACACCGGGGCGATGAGTTGATGGTTCCACTGTAGGACTTGGTCACTGCCAAGTATTAAATTGGGACTAACACTGTTCAGTAGATTCTATATTTGAAGTTGGCTTGGAGACTTGAATTATTTCCTCTTTCAAGGCAACTTTGCAGGTTGAATGGGGCAATCTGTGCCCTGGGTTGTCCTTTAAAGGCTCCCTTCTTGGGGAGCTTCAGTTACTCTGCAGACACTCGTTCCGTGCCAAGCTCTGTTGGTGAGAAGGGTTGTACTGCACATAAAATCAAATGTTTATGTGAATGACTGTTCATATAGAGGGAACTTGACCTATAGCAGTGTAAGATAAAGTGTGAGGAGCTTTGAACTTGAGAAGAAAAGCTGGAGTGTAATCAGTGGGACTCTTGGCTGATAACATTGGTTGGGTGGCTGAAGAACCCAGCATTTTAAGATATTAAATTATCCCTATTTTCAGTGAAGGAATGTTTAAAACAATTAACATAAACTTTTTAAATTCATATCACAACTAAATACCACTCCAGTTTCTATCAAGGAGTGGGAACTGTAAGTTGTCTGCTTCAGTATAGATTCATGCACAATTAAATAAAATGGGTATTTCTCTTTTTTACCCCCTTACAGGGACCAGGTTGTTTTGAAACAGATTCCTTTGTGTGCTGAGCCTCAGTATTAAAATTCTAAAATTCTGTGCATGAATAAAAAGATTCTGTGGGTAAAGCTGTAACGATTCAAACCAAAACCTCCTTTCACCCTTGCAAACAGCAGCCAATGTTCTATTTAGAAGGGTGTTTTAATCAGTAGTTACATATTTGACTACACTATACTTTAGAAACATATATGTGGGTAGTTTTGAAAGCAGCTTATTTGATTTCTTCAGAGCTGTTGTGGAAATCAACTGACTATTTAGAATTAAAAACTTTGAAAATAAGAGATGACAATATTTCTGCAACTGACTATTTTAGATGTCAGAGTGTGGGATTATATCCATTTATTGTATCAGCTCAGTACTGAGCAACACAAATACATACTCACCTTGTAAGTTCTTGTTGTCTTCCAAGCCTTGGGTAATACTTTCACTGTTTTTTGTGGACTGAAATGTAATTAAATTTTAAAAAGACCCCCAAAACCAACAGCAAAACACCATTTTCTTTCCTGTTTTAAAGTACATGGGGAAAAAAGCCTTCTGCTTGTGGATAAGATGTGCACTACACTGCTCACTAAAAATTTCCTGTGGTTCCTATCAATCATGGGATGATTTCCTATTTATATTCACTTTCAGTTGTGCTCATGAAAGTATATTCCAGATAATAAATGACTTATTGTCATAGCTGTTAGTTTGCAAAGAGCTGCTTAAAATAGCTCTGTGTTTGACCCTGATGTGCAGCTTTCCTGCCTATTGGAAATGCCTTGAATATTTTACTACAGCCTTCTCAAGCAGAGGTGGGGAGCGAATAATGTGTCTTATCTTAAATTGTTGAGATAAACTTAGAAAGCTGCACTATCATAATAAATGTCACACTTCAGTTCTGGTGCTTCAGGCAATTGATAATGACAGCAGCACTTTTCAGGGAAATGCTGATGCTTAAATATCAATAATTATTAGAGGGTTCTCTCCAAGTGCTTTAGAAATTGGGAATATTATGTTTGAGTTCAAACAACTCATAGCAGCTCAGAAGTAGGTTCGAAAATCACTTGTAAACTTTACCATGTTCTGTCCAGTTCCTTGGATGCTTGAAGAAGTTTTGTGCTATGGAGTGATCCAGTCTTTCCCAGTGTTGTGGTGGAGGAGTTGGCTGTAGATTTCCAGCTCTTTGGAAATGTTGGTGCAGATGGACAGCGTTTCACCTCCTGGCCTGGGGGTCAGGGATGACTGAAATGCAGCTGCTCCTGTGTGTGCACAGAACCCTCCTCAGCCTCCAGGAGAGCACTTGGAATAGTTTTGCCTTTTTTGGCCTAAGTCACCGTTTGTCTCAGGCTATTTTCTCTTGCTGCTCAAGGGCATTGTGGCTTAAATTAGTGTTCACATGGTATAATGATGCAAAAAGGGAATTTGTGGCTGTTTTTATTGTCTCTTTGTATACACATGCTTACAAAAACACATGGCTAAGTCTACAAGCAAAACTACACAATCTTTTGCTGATTTTAATGGTTGGAGTTTCTCTGAATTTACAGAAAGTCACATGGTGCAGGTTTTTCTAATGTTTGTAGTCACACTTAACTCTCCTCTTCAGTGTTTTATTCCACAGTTTCCCACTCCAGGGTGTGAGTGGTTGGATGATCCAAGGCTTTGACACCACTGTCGAGTTTTTCATGGTATTATTTGTTAATGTGCATTATTGCTACTGGTTGCATAAGCAGTTCCTGCAGGAATTGCAGCTTTTTTTAATTTTCCTGCAGGGACACACACTCCCATCTACTCAGATCAGCTGTCTTTAGCTGGTTATTGTCCCTTCTTTGTTTCTTTGCATCATTTTATAGTATAGCTGACATTTGAGTGCTGAATTACATCAGGAGTGTTCAGTCATGTGTGTTCAGTGGAATATTGACATGCAGAACGTAGAACCCCTCCAGATGAGTCAGAAATGAGCCTCATTAATATGCTTTAGCAAGGGAATTTGCTGCAACCATTTGTTTGCAGCAGGCACAAAATGGTGGGGCTTTAGTTCTTTTCTCAAAAATTCCTAAAAGTTAGGAAAAGCTGGATAAGAGGAAGTAGGAAGGTAAAAGAATTAATTGTGGGATGATGGAGATGCCGGAGCTCAGTTGGCAACTGGATTCATTACTCTCCCATTTTTAGGAGCTGTTAAATTTCAGCATCTACCTTGGTGTCTCAAACACTTGTTAGTGAATGTTTTTTAGTTTGTTTGTGGGTTGTTTGTTTTATTTTTTTCTTCCAGTGTTTTCTTCTGTGAGGTGTAAATATATATGGTGAGATAAACATGAGAGTTGAGTGAAAATTGTAACTGGGATGTGGATTGTGGTGTATTTCATAGAGCAACATTAGTGGAAAATAAAGCTACTGTGTGATCTGAAATGAACTCCCAACTCTGAAACATCTGGCAGAATTCAAAGTATAACATTACAAGAACATATTTGCAGAAGCACGTTATTCTCACAATTGGTGCCAAAGAAAAGGAAAATACAACTTCTTTTAGTTTTCTAAATAAATAAATGTGGAGAATTTGATCTTTGGAGAGCAGAGGACTCACTTTGGGCATAGAGAAAACAACCAGAAGACTCTCCAGGACCAGTTGTTCTGAAAAAGGGAACTTGATTCACCTTGGCTACGGTTTTGATTGTTTATAAATATGTCTTCTGAAATGGATATCTTGCTCTTGAGAATGTTTTCCCTTTGCTTTCAAAGGACCACGTGATTAGAAAAACAGTCCCAGTGATTTACAGCTTCTTTCTTTGAGATTACGTAGGGGCAAATCTAAATTGGATACCCAGAAAACTGGAGTATTGCAGATCACAAAAGCAGCAATAAGCTGTTGGTGATTTTAGTTATCTGAACAGTTACTGGAAAGTCATTTTTCTGGCTGATAAAGGTAATAGTTCACTGGGTTAGAAGTCTCTCAAATAGCAACATTCTAACTTTGTTTTCTTTTCTCTGTAGTTGGAGACAAGGTTCCTGCTGATATAAGAATTACTTCTATCAAGTCTACAACTCTAAGGGTAGACCAGTCAATTCTCACAGGTATTTCTGTCACTTTTGTATAATTATGTGCATAATTGGAAGTGCCTTTGCACCGTTTATTTTGAATCATCCATTAGAAACAAGCCTGCAGCTACTGAATTACTCTGTTGCATTCAATGCAGCAAAGTTCTCATCTGGTAACTCTGAGTGGCTGAATGTGTTGCTTCATCACTGGCTCTGTGTTCCCTTAGTGGGATGAACATTCTTACTGAGACCTGTGATGGTTTTTTGGTTGTCCCTTCCCCCCCAGCACAGACACGAGTAACTTGTGGGAAACCAAAATATAAAAAATTTAGAATTTCTCTTCTAGTTTACACAGTCTTCTAGGTTTGAACATCTTGTCACCACTCAAATATGAAAGTAAATCTTACTAAATGTCTTCTGCACCAGTTCTCTGTTCTCTCTCACAGGAGAGAATAACTTCTGCAATACTGGCAGCATTTAAGCTGCTGTTACTAAAGGCCCAGCACACTCAAGCCTTATTTGCTGAAATTCTGTGCACACACATTCATGTGTTTTCTGGTACCAGCCCTCAAGTGCAGGAGTTATTTTTAGAGCCCCTTTCAGATTTGTTGCAAACCAAACAAAGTAGAAGTACTTCTGAATATAGGAAAGAAGCTGGGAATCAACCAAGCGTGGTCCAACAGTTTGCTTTCAGCTGGAACATGAAGATCTGTCAGCCTGTTTTGGTGGCATAAATTAATGTTAACTAGCTCTGAATTTTAAAACAGTGAAGTGTTGATAGGCAAGCTGTTTTTCATCCTTGAAGCCCCAAAGTTTCTCAGTACAGATCCTGAATAGCACAGAACTGATCAAGCTTACTTATGTTTAGCATAAAAAAATGGAGGCACTCCGTGTTTGGAACTGAAATAAGCAGAAGAAATGATCCACCAGAAATCTATAAAAAGGGAATAATTCCTTGCCTTTATTTAAATAACTGAATTCTTATTTTAAAGAATTCTTTTTTCAGCCAAGTTGATGCTCAAGTCTCCTCACTAATGAAGTAGAACTGAAGTCTAAGATGCTGTTTAGCAAAAAGCTTTTAAAAGTAGGAACCTTTGGTTCTCTTGAGTTTGCAAAAGCAGTGTAACTCCGTGACTGGAGCTGAGAGCAGCACCTTGTGAAATCTGATGTAGCAACAAACATCTGTTTCTCTAGAAAAGGAACCTTTCTATACCTGTGACGTGTTCACAGAAACAGATACACCATTTTCATTAAAAGTCAGCCATTCAGTTTTCTTGATCAACTGAAACAACTCCTTGTTTCACTTAAGCAATTAAATAAAATCATGTGAGGAAAGAAGTTTAACATCTTAAAAATTTTAGGACTGAGGATTATAACTTTTTGATTCCCTCAGGACTCAAGATACATGTACAGTCTCTTCTTATTATTTTAGGTGAATCTGTGTCTGTTATTAAGCACACTGACCCTGTGCCTGATCCTCGTGCTGTAAACCAAGACAAGAAGAACATGCTCTTTTCTGTAAGTTTTGAAATTTTCAAATAATTTGTAAAATAATTCTGAAGCTGATAAAAATGAGCAGAACTTTAAATATTCCCCTAAAAGCTGTAGGACTTTTGTTATATTCTCTATACACATTTCTATGTGTGTCTCCAGGTACTAAATGATTTAAAAATTAGAATTAACTTTTAATAAAAGCTATCCTCAGGGAAGATGCTGAATGAAACCTATATGAGGGAAACTATTTTTGTCCTTCACAAGAAAGTCCTGAAAGCTGGAGCACACACACTTTTAAAGTGCTTCTACATTAATTTTCTAAAGTAATAGTTCTTATGAGTGATAAGAATGCCCACACAAATTGTGGTATTGTGTGGCTAAAATTGAAAACTGTATAGGAAAGGAAGCATTAAATACCTTTTAGGTAAGAAAATAACTTATTGCTGGCAGGCTGCTTGTAGAAAATTTAACTGTTCTTTCTTATGTACGTGTGTTCACACAGGGAGTCCATGAGAACACATCTATTACTCATAGTAAATAGCATTAAATCTGGCAAAATACAATCCTAATTAAAAAAAAAGAGAAAGGAAAACCACACCTAAGATTGCAGCTGAAATCCATAGTGCTTACTCAGCAGCTGGGTTTGCCTGTGCTGCTTGTGAGAGATCAATACTGAATTGTTTTGAACCTGTTCTGGAAGGAAAAATTCCACACTGGAATGTTCCCTACAGACACAGGGACAGTGTCATCCTCTTCCTCTTTTTCTGTACCCTGGCTGACACACAGTCTGGACTTGTATAAGGTGGTTTAGGGTATTTTTGTGGTGTTTTTTTTTTAAATTAGAACAAACTCAAACACAAACTGTTTATAGATTGACTACAGGTTTTCTCTTCCCTTGTCTTTCTTTGCTTCAGGGTACAAATATTGCTGCTGGTAAGGCCATGGGAGTGGTTATTGCAACAGGAGTGAACACTGAAATTGGGAAAATCCGTGATGAGATGGTGGCTACTGAGCAGGAGAGAACCCCCCTGCAGCAGAAACTGGATGAGTTTGGGGAGCAGCTGTCCAAAGTCATCTCCCTCATCTGCATTGCAGTTTGGATAATAAACATTGGTCACTTCAACGACCCCGTTCACGGCGGCTCCTGGATCCGAGGTGCCATCTATTACTTCAAAATCGCTGTTGCTCTTGCTGTGGCTGCCATTCCCGAGGGTCTCCCTGCTGTCATCACCACCTGCCTGGCGCTGGGAACTCGCAGGATGGCCAAGAAGAATGCCATTGTCAGGAGTCTGCCCTCTGTGGAAACCTTGGGCTGCACCTCAGTCATTTGTTCTGACAAGACTGGTACTCTGACCACGAACCAGATGTCAGTGTGCAGGGTATGTTCTTCTAGTTCTCCTCTTCTCCTCAGCCACTCTGTTTGAATAGTCAGCATTGCTGGAATTCCTCTGTTCCTGAGTCTTTTGGTTCTCATCTCATCAAAATCCTGCTTTATTTTCCTAAGATAAGCTTCCACTTTTGATTCAGTTTTCCACTGTGGAGTCTTGAAGGCTTTTATCTCTTCCCTTATTTAGTCATGACCAGAAATAGCTCTGGATGGAAGAGAAAGTTGTTTGCAAGCAGCTTTCCATTGACTGTTCTCTGAGCCTTTCATGGTACTGGTAATTATTTGGTGTGATTTGTGCCCTGTTTCAAAAAGTTACACTGTGGAACAGGATGTGTGTAGTGTTAAACACTTACCTCTTTAATTGAGAAAGATAACCATGGGTGGAGAAACTTAATATGAGAAAAGTAGATTTACTGCAGTAGCTGTGATGGTCAAAGATGTTTTCACTACTGAGTGGCTCCACCTTTATTTGGTTATCTTATCTCCAGTGGCTCTGTAGATCACTGTGGTATTCTCAATGTGCAGCATTGTCTGACTAATCTGGCAGCTTGGAGGTGCAGTTGGCCCTGCCACCATTGCCAGGGTCATCTTCAGTGTTTGGTGTATTTTCAGGTGAGCATGAGTTCTGTGCCCCTCATCCTTTCCCCCCAGTGTTCCTTTAGTGTTGGTTATTTTGGGACTTTTACAGCTAGTCCCTTAACAGAATGCATTTCAGTTGCCAGTTTGTGCTTCTGTGCAGGGATTTTATGGAGAAAACCCTGAGTTCCTGTGTTTAGTGACTGTAGAAGTTCAGTGGCACAGCAACTCCGACATCAAATGTTCAGAGTCTCCTTACATTGGGTTAGAATTTCAAATGTGTCTGTTGAGCACTGCACACCAGTGGCCAAAGTTTGTAAGCCCTAGGCACTTTATTCTCATGTGATTGATGGCTTTTTCTTCCTAATTGGTGGGTGACTTGTTCTACTTCCTTAAGTATCGTAGTATTTATACCTAAGAGACACAAAGCAGCTGCTCATCAGTATTCCAGAGGAGGTTACTTGCAGTAGAGTTGCATAACTGCCCTAGTCTTTGCAGGGATTTTTTCATCATGCAGATGCCAAAAGCAGGAGGCTTCCTGGTTAACTCATCATTTAAGTTGTGTTTACTTAAAAGCTCAAAATGCTCTACTCCTTATTTAGAGGTAAATGTTTTAGGTCTTGTGCAGTACAACTTTACTTGGTTCCTTGTTAACCTCTGGCAGCTGCAAAATAACATTAACTGTAAGATTCTGCAAAAATATAGCAAAGCTCTGATCCTATAACAACTAAGTTTATTTTATTAGGCTGTATTTTGTGAGGATGCTCATCTAAAACATAGGGCAGCACAATGAGGGGAGGGGAAGACATTGCTAAAATGTGATGTGACAAAATGGCCTGTACCAACCAGTGGATGAGAAGTTCCATTAAGACATACCATCATTTAGTGAGAAATTATCTTTTCCACTACCACTCCAGCAAACCATGAAGAGTAAGGCAGCTTTGGGCACTGTAGTTTTCATCTGTATCTTCTCAGATGTGGTTCTGCCTGCAGCTCTCCCAGAAAGGAAACAAAGGGAAGAGTGAGATGCAGGTCTCTTGGGATACAGCAGCATCTTTCAGATTGGTGTCTTAATTTGAAAATGTCATTTCACCAGTGGACCATGTGATAAAGTGCCCTGTAACTAGAAAACCAGGAGAGGAAACACTTTCACTTAAGGCTGGTGTTAAGGCACACTAGCCATAGTCTGGCTCTTGCCTAAATCCTCATCTCTTAGATCTCACAGCTTCTCCTGTTTGTAGATGCTTTTATTTTGACTTTGGCAGGAATTATCAGTTTCCAAGCTACCCTGTGCTGCTTTTGACTGGAACTGCTGTTTCAAAGAGAAATAATTCATGTTTCATGAGAATTAATCCACAGGTCTGAAGCTTAGGAAGAGTTTGGGTATAGTCAGGATTGTCAAGTGGTGTGTGAGAAGTCTCCACAGCTGAAGTGAAGTGCACATAGTTTGTGTTTTTCAGCTCTGCTGTAGTCGTGTCTCAAGGCAGTTTTCAAAGCAGAAGGGCTGTTTTCTGTACTTGGTGCTGCAGAATATGGAGCTGTTCAAACATGGGGGAATCGAAGTGCAGAGTATCAGATTTTGTCTGCTTTGTTTATTCAACCTAAACTTGCCTCTTGGACCTCCTTGCTCTAGGCCTGTTTAAATCTCTTGCATTAATTATTGTTCAAAGATAGTAACAATTTTAACCCTCTAATTTCAGATGTTTATCCTGGACAGAGTAGAAGGAGACAGCTGTTCCCTCAACGAATTTACTGTAACTGGTTCAACATATGCTCCCATGGGAGAAGTGTAAGTGTTCTGTTGAAGTTAAATATTTATGTATTTATGCATTAACTATTACTTTAGTCTTGAAAAGTGATGCATGTGATACTCAATAGCAATTGTTAATAAACAAAAGATCAGCCAGTGAGTACACACTGAAGGGCTGGGAGAAAAGGAATTAACAGGAAAACAAAGTTAAATTCTAGAAGAGTAAACCTTCATGAAACTTGCTTAATACAGCCTCCAATATTGCAGTGACCCTTTGATAATATAAACATTAATTAGGGGTAGAGAGGATTTATTGTACTGAAATCTTACTGGTCTGAGATTGTCTATCCCAGTGCCTCAAAATTTAAAGCAAGTAAACTTGCTTTAAGTTTAAAGTAAACTTTAAAAAGTTTACTTTTTAATTTAAAAACTGGATAAATCTGAAGAGGTGAGACTTTGCCAATCAGTGAACTCAGTGTTTCTAATTAATCTGCCTTGGAGAAGGTGGAATTTGTTTTTTCTAAAGTATCTTCTGAATGTGTTGGAGTTAATACTTAAATTTACTGTAAATTCCTGTTCCCTGCCCTCAGTAGTTTATTGGTGCATCTCTACTTGACAAGATGTGTGTGTTTGTCTCAGCCTTTGGTATTTGAGCTGGTGCTAAACCAGTCCCTTAGGAAAGGAATGAGGTTTGGTTTACTTTATCAGTTGCAAGTCTCTACCAGTGAGGTAGGTGGTTCATCCTGACAACTTCAGGAATTTTTAGGGCTCTGCTTCTTGACTGGGTTGTTACAGCTCCTTTTACTTTGTCAGTCTTTGATGTGTTTTTAATCTTATCGCTTCAGTTTTACCTGCAGAAGAGATAAGATTGAGTTCTTGTAAACATCTCAGCCTTGTGCAGTTTCCCATTTGCCTCTGCCTCCTGCAGTCTCACCCATCTCAATTGTGATTATCTGTTTAATTTCCATAGCACTTAAGAGCCTGGTGTTCTCAGCAGCTGGGACTCTTAATTCCCCAATTCTCTTTTTTGTTTCAAAGCTAATTGCTGTCAAAAGCTTATGCTTTCATTTCAGGCAAGGTGACACTCTAGACCTTGCAGACACTGTTGAGCTCTGTCTGGTCTCACAAGAGCTCCAGATAAACAAAATAATAAAATATAGTGTGGTAGCAGATGTTGAGTATAATAAGACAGACATCAATATATGTTAATGTTCAATTTTTACTTGCTGGAGTTGGGGAAATGTGAACAAGTGTGTTAAACACGCTGCATTCACCTACACAAAGGGTTCTGTGAGAGGGAAATTACCTCAGAAAGGCTGTCAGAGGAAACACAGCTGAACTCTCAAACCTTTAGGGCTGATTTATTTCTGCCTTTATGGACAGCTTTTAAATCAGGGGCTTTGCAGGGATTTTAAGTGACTGACTTCACCTTGGATTACAAACTCTCACTGAAAATGATGTCTGGGGGGTTAAGAGGCTCTTGTTCCACTGCACTGCCCCAGAGCAGGACCTGCTCCAGATATGGACTGTTTCTGACACGTGTTACTTTGTACTTCAGACACTGTTGTTTTCCACAGCCTGTTCTTTTTCATAACCACTAAGTGGTTTTTGCACTAAATCAGTAATTTTTCATTTACTCTTAAAATATTTGATATGTAATGCTCCTCTAAGATGTATTCAGCACATAAAATAACAAATATATCTTACAGAAAACCCAGAATTTCGTGCTGATTTATTTCCCAGGGATGTTAGAGATTGTCAGGCAGTTTGGAGTAGTTTTGCTGTGTCTCAGCACATGCTTACTGCAAACTGAGAGCACAAAATTTACAGTAATTAAGAACTTCACCAAAAGCTGGCAGAGATTGCATTTGACCTTCAAATGAGTTCATCTTTAGCTAATTGAAAAGCCTGAAACTGGAAGGAAAAAAACCCTCCTTTATCCAGAACTGATCCCAGCACCTCAGACTCTGCATTTGCCAGTCTTCAGAAATTGTTGATGAGGAACAATTTGATGATAAAATCCCCATCAACAAGTAATGGATGTTCCAATATGTTCTTTTAGTTCAGAACAGGTGAAAACAGGAAGTTTTATCTGGGATAGATGAGGTGACAACCCAAGAGCTGCTGAGAAGGTTAAAGAGTTGACACTTCAAAGCCACTGCTTATGGCTGTTGAATTATATACAAAATGAAATGCTAAACCCATATTTGTTTTCTTAAGATTCATTTTGTTCACGTGCTTTGTTACACAATACTGGAATTTGTTTGCAGCACCACAACTGAACAAAAGGTTACATAATGGGACATGTCATAGTCTGTGTTGTGGATTCTTATGGAGTAGTGATCCACATCTTTCCACCATCAGGCCTTTTATTTCCCTCCTGGAGAGCTTTAATAAAAGATGTTACATATTAGTTCTGTCTTGCTGATTTTGGTAGGGGGAAAATAACAGTATTGAACACTGTCTTGGTTCTTTTATGCTTACTGTAGAAGTATAGTAGTGCTCTAGAAAAGGAATTAATTTACTAAGTGTTTCCAAATGTGAGAGCAAAGCAGTTATTTCTTATTTGTACCTTCCCTCTCTCTGAAGACCTGAGAATACTGATCACTGAATGTGTATTACTGCTAGGAAGGTGTTTCTGTTCTAGTGGAATTTGTGTTGTGGAGTGACTTGGCTTTTCACTGGTTTAGGAGGTTCACATATTACAGATGGAATTTTAAGAAATTAAAGAGGTGAAATCTGCTTTTAGAGCTGCCCAGTGTATGCACTTCATGCACTGCAGTAAATGTGCAGAATATGCAGTAGAAAGACAGCTAAACTCCTAAGGTATCCAACAATATCCCTCCCCTTCCTGGAACTCCCCTCCAAGCCCTGCACACACTCTAATCCTGCTTTCCTGTGCCTCCTCACTGAGCTCTTTTCCACGCTTCTGTGTGACTGTCACTGGAGGAAAAGGTGAGATGCTCATACTAAATAACTAACTTGATTCTCCCCCTTTTCTCCCTCTGGAAAGGCACAAAGATGACAAACTCATTAAATGTAGTCAGTATGATGGACTTGTGGAACTTGCAACGATCTGTGCACTCTGCAATGATTCCTCTTTGGATTACAATGAGGTAAGAACATATCCTGGAACACAGGAGAGAGTGAGAATGGGGATAAATGGTTTGTTCTCATCTGTGCAGTGCCTTTCCATGGTAAATCCCCTTCTAATCATGGGGGGAGAGTATTTAGGTCCTCTGAAGTATTAATTCTGAGAACTACTTGTTTGTTGAATCCTGAGAGAACTAAATGCAGCAGCAAGTGTAATCTGTAATTTGGAGATCTCCTGCTGCTTTCTTGCTTTGCCTCTCTGCCTTAGGGTTGCTACATCTCATAATGACTTAAATGCTTGATGAAAAGTACTTGACATCTTTCTCTGCTGCTCTTGAGTGCAAAGGCTTCAAATTCCTACAAATCATACTCTTCAAAGCTGCTCTTTAAAAATAGTTCTGCTTGTTTCATAAGCCACAGTAAATCTTGTTAAGCCTTTCTTTTTTTCCGTTGTGAAACTTGAACTTCTGTCTCTGGTAGGTTCCAGGTGAGGTTTAAACTCCTGTGTTTTTGTTTGCTTTGTGTTAACTAAAGGCTAAGGGAGTTTATGAGAAGGTTGGTGAAGCCACAGAAACAGCACTTACCTGCCTGGTGGAGAAGATGAATGTGTTTGACACAGATCTGAAAGGACTCTCTAGAATCGAACGTGCCAACGCTTGTAACTCGGTGAGTGATCTGGGATTGTTTTGGGACAGAGGTCTGTAGTGTGTATTATCTACATGCATTTTTATGCTGTTGTCTTTCTTTTAAGGTGATAAAACAACTCATGAAGAAAGAATTCACTCTGGAATTCTCAAGAGACAGAAAGTCCATGTCTGTCTACTGCACACCCAACAAACCGAGCCGCACGTCCATGAGCAAGATGTTTGTGAAGGTCAGTTCCTCACCTGAAAAACTGGAGCTGTGGGATGGCTACAAAGCAGCAAAACACTTAAAAATTATAGTACAACGAACTGCAGCTTGAAGATGGAGGAAGGACTTTGTAATTTAAGCAAGCAAGGGTTTTATTAAGCTAAATAACTTTTTTTTTTGCCTCCACAGGGTGCTCCTGAAGGTGTGATTGACAGGTGTACACATGTCCGTGTTGGAAATGCTAAAATACCATTAACCCCAGGAATTAAGCAGAAAATAATGTCAGTCATTAGGGAATGGGGAACTGGTAGAGATACACTGCGTTGCTTGGCTCTGGCGACCCACGACAATCCTCCCAAAAAGGAGGAGATGAATCTGGAGGACTCCTCAAATTTCATTAACTATGAGGTAAGATTGGTGGCACTCCTCCCTCTCCCAAAGTGGAGAATGGAACTCTTATGTCTGATTATTCCTTGAGGAAGTTACATCTGAGAACTTTCTCTTTCTGGCTGTTTTTGATGTCAGACACAATAGTTACCCGCATGTGTGGAGGGAACACTTAGTTTAGGAAGAGACTTTGTGTTTTAGAAGAAACTGTTGATGGCTGGTGGAAGATAAAAAGCCAGCTGCAAACTGAAATATTTTACTTACAGGTCCTCAGGATCATAACTCCTTCAACTGTTCTCAGAGACTGACTCTGAAAAATATTCCCAAAACTGCATTGTGGTTTCAGCTTTAGTGGTTGCCCAACTACAAGAGCTCTTTGGGGATTTTGTGATGGAACATACCTGCCATTGTGTGCAATGTGCTGTCAGCTGCAGGGGCTCAATCCATGATTATCATCTTTGCTGCTCTGTAATTTTCCAATGAAATCTGTATCTGATATTTAGAGGGAGGGAAATAACAGTTGCATGAGAGCTTTTGGCTTGTGCTCTGTGCTCCTGGCACTGATTACAAAACCAAAAGACTCAGTGCTTGCAGGTCGAATTTGCAAGGCTGGCAACTAGAGCACATTTTAACCAAGAAAATTAGTGCATTTGAAGCAAAGTATGTTTGGAAAGTAGGACAAGGAGTAAAACCAGATCTCACTACACTGAGAGAGATGTAAAGTGCAAGCAAAAGGATTTCACTGCTGTCAGATGAGGAATCTCCAGGATCTTGCACTAAAACTTGGTGTGTCTCATTCCAGACCAACCTGACCTTTGTGGGCTGTGTGGGAATGCTGGATCCCCCGAGGATTGAAGTAGCTTCATCCATCAAGCTGTGCAGACAGGCTGGCATCAGGGTCATCATGATCACTGGGGACAACAAGGGCACGGCCGTGGCCATTTGCCGCCGCATCGGGATCTTCGTGGAGGACGAGGACGTTTCCACCAAAGCCTTCACGGGCCGGGAGTTCGATGAGCTCTCGCTCGCTGCCCAGAGAGATGCCTGTCACCATGCCCGCTGCTTTGCTCGGGTGGAGCCTTCCCACAAATCCAAGATCGTGGAGTTTCTCCAGTCTTTCGATGAGATCACAGCCATGGTAAGTGATGGAGCTGATCCTCGGTTGGAAAGGCAAACACTGTGTTTAAACCCTAATTAGGCCCTTTCAGACTAGTGCCCCATTCTGGAAAACACTTGTTTCCACATATCCTTAAACTCTAAAGCCTCGGGATAGTTCTGCACTTAGTGATTTTTAAGGATCCAAAACATACCCAGTGCAAATTTCCTTTCTGGCCCTTCACATAAGTCCCCACCTTATTTATTTAATTTTTTGTTTCAACTCTGAATTCTCGTTTTAGACTGGTGATGGTGTCAATGATGCCCCTGCACTGAAGAAGGCAGAAATTGGAATTGCTATGGGTTCTGGCACTGCAGTGGCTAAAACTGCCTCTGAAATGGTTTTAGCAGATGACAATTTCTCCACGATCGTCGCTGCCGTGGAAGAAGGACGTGCCATTTATAACAACATGAAGCAGTTCATCCGGTACCTGATCTCCTCCAACGTTGGGGAGGTTGTTTGGTAGGTTTAAATCCGTTTTTTCTTTGAACTAGAGTAGTGATGGTGGAGTCTTCTGTTGGTTATTTACTTCAGTATTTCTCACTAAAACCAGAGGAACAGGTTCTCCAGGTGATTGATCATTGTGGGAGTTGTATGTTTGTGGCCTGGTCTTTAGAGAAGAATTGTAGCTGGCCACAGAAGTCGACATTGTGTTACATAGAATATTGTAGCTCAGTAGGTAATGCTTTCCAATTATTTCTATGATTGGAATAATTCTCTAGCACAGGAAAACAAAACCCTTAATCAAATATTACAAGATCTGAAATTTCAGATAACTCAGTCACAGGCATAGCTTAGATGTTTGTTTAACCTCAGGTTAAACGTGTCTTGTGTTCCTCTGTGAGGAGCAGTGGGGACCCAGCACCACAGAATGCATTTCTGGTAGCAGAATGTCAATATTGATCTCCTCACAGCCCTTACATCAAAGCAGACTTTCTCCCAGAGTGGAATAAAACACAGCAATTGTCTTACCTTGTTTCTTGTCAACTTTAAAGCCATCCTTCATCTGGCTCCTGCTGCAGCCCCTGTGTCTGTTCTATTTATTCACACAGCCTTGGAGCCATGAAAGCTACATGCTCATTAAACTTCTGCAGGGAGTAGCAGTGATCTAGGGAAATGAAGCTTAGTCATTCGAGCTAAAATGTCTTTTAGAAAGTGGCTTGCAAGCCTTTATCCATATATATGTGTGTGTGTGTGTGTATTTACCTATACAGACAAGCAGAGTGGGGAAAAACAAGCCTAAAGCGAAAACTTCAATTTTTTGAAGCTACCAAAAGAAGACAATGCTTCAAAGCTTGCATGCTTTAGTGGTTAGAAGTGTTTGCTCTTGGATATGGTTTTAGTTTTCTGATTTTGAATACTCAGCTTGTGATCTGAAGTGGAGAACTCGGTATGAGAGAACAGAAGTGATGCTGCAGGCTTAGGCTTAAACCTTAAAGGACTGACTTACATAAATAAGCTTGTAACTGGTGGGTTTCTTTGTAGCATCTTCTTGACTGCTGCCCTGGGTTTTCCTGAAGCTCTGATCCCTGTCCAGCTGCTGTGGGTAAACCTTGTGACTGATGGTCTCCCTGCCACTGCTCTGGGCTTTAACCCTCCTGACCTCGACATCATGAACAAGCCCCCGCGCAACCCCAAAGAGCCCCTGATCAGTGGGTGGCTCTTCTTCCGTTACCTGGCTATTGGATGTGAGTACTAATGGCTTTTTTCCTTTAAATAAACACTTAAGACATGAATTACAACTTATTTTTTTTCCAGTGCTGGAAGTCTTGAGGTAGAAGTTCAAGTGTGGCAAGTGAGGTCTTGTTTTGTGTACAGTTCACAGTGCTGAGAAAAGCACTTTGTTTTCTTCCAGGCTACGTTGGTGCTGCCACAGTGGGTGCTGCTGCTTGGTGGTTTATTGCTGCTGATGGTGGTCCAAGAGTTTCCTTTTACCAGCTGGTATTTGCTCAGTTTAATATTTTTGGGGGGAGAGGGGAGCTTTCATGCTTTACCTGCTGCTTTCATGCTTGAAATGACTGTAGAAAACTGGTAGGTTGCAGGAATTTATATAATTGGACATTTTGAGACCTGTTACTGTAAAATTGATCATGATTAATTAGGCTTAGTAGTAAAGCTCAGGGGTTGGATACCTGAGCTTCTAACAATTTGAAGGGTTAATTGTTGTCTTGTAAGTAAAAGCCTAAAGGGGATTTTTCCTGAAGTGGGCAAAAGTTTATAAGCACTGGGTTTGAGAGTCACAGTAGAAACTTCTCTTTCTATAATACTCACTGCTTTTTTTGCCTAATTGCCTGTTTTACAATTTTCAAAGTTAACAAGCTGTGGGAGTGAGCTCACATTGTTCTGTTCCAGAGCCATTTTCTGCAGTGCAAAGAGGACAATCCAGATTTCTTCGGGGTCGACTGCGTGGTTTTCGAGTCCCCGTATCCGATGACAATGGCTCTGTCTGTGCTCGTCACCATAGAGATGTGCAATGCTCTCAACAGGTTCGTGTGTCCAGGCAGGGAAGCAGAGCCTCTGCCTAACTCCTCCAAAACCCTGCTTTTTGTGTAATTTGATTCTTGGTGGACAGCTCAGCTAACAAAGAATGAGTCACATTTCCTTTCTCAGTCCCAGTAGTGCAAACAAAATGACTCTGAGATAACATTTGAGATCCCTTATCATAAGGTATATTTTTAAGGCTGCCAATTCACTCTGGTATTTTACTAAGCACAAGCAACTGAAATATTTTCCATTATTTTTAATCTAAGCTTAATCAATCAGATTATCCCTCCTATGTTGGTATAAAGTGATATCAAGGAGAACTAAAATAAGAATGCTGAAGATATGGAAAATAGTTTTTCCTGCCCTAAGGGAGTGTGGGTTTAGCCAATTAATATTAGATTATAAATGGAAACCACTAAATAGCACAATGTCAAGGGTATTTTTCTTCAAATAGCTTAGAGGTCAGTTAATTTAAAAACAAATAAACTTCAAATACAAGTGTACTGGGGTAGTCCTACATAGTAAGGTCCTACATCCAAGTGCTCTGGATCTCAGCCTCTTCTGCCTAAATGCAAATGGAATCAAGAGCAGGATTAAAGAAGGTGCCAGTACTTGACCCTCTGTCGGTCTTTCAGTGAACTTCAGAAGAACTGGGTGGACTGGGGTGGATTCTGTCTTATGTTTCCATGTCCATCCTTCCCTTGCCCTTCCCACAGGGAGGATTTTGGGGTCATAGTAAAAGAATGGACCAGATCAAGAACGAGCAGAACATACAAGAGCTTTCAGGATTAAATGTGAGGCTGACTGACTGCTTTTCTAAGCTGACTTTCAGGGTAGTTTTTAAAGTTGCAACATACATATAAAACCATATCCTGGGATCTTCCCTGCCTCCCCAGTGGGATCCCTGTGCCTTGCCATGCTGCTGTGCTGTCTGGATGGTGTTGTGGTTCATGGAGCTTCCTGTCAGTGTTACCTACACACACATGTCCCGTGTTCCTCTTGCAGCCTGTCAGAAAACCAGTCCCTGATGAGGATGCCCCCGTGGGAGAACATCTGGCTGGTGGGAGCCATTTGCTTGTCCATGTCCCTCCACTTCCTTATCCTTTATGTGGAACCACTGCCAGTAAGTGCACGTGTCTCACGCCCACTCCTGACCTTGGAGGTAGAGCACAAACCTGTGTGGGGCTTCAGGCAAGGGCTGGAGGGGGAGGAGAGATGCACCTGGAATATTGTGGCAGCTTCGGTCACCACAGTGTAAGAAAGATATTAAGGCATTAGAGAGTGTCCAGAGGAGGGCAGTGAAGATGGGGAAGGGCCTGGAGGGGAGGCTGTATGGAGAGTGGCTGAGGGCACTTGGTGTGTTCAGCTGGAGGAAACTGAGGGGAGACCTCATTGTGGTTACAACTTCCTTGTGAGGGGCAGAGGAGGGGCAGGCCCTGAGCTCTGCTCTGTGGGGACCAGGGCCAGGCCCCAGGGAATGGCCTGGAGTTCTGTCAAGGCAAGTTTAGGTTGGATGTTAGAAAAAGTTCTTCCCCAGAGGGTGGTTGGGCACTGAACAGGCTCCTCAGGGCAGTGGGCACAGCACCAAGGCTGCCAGAGCTCAGAGAGCACTTGGATGATCCTCTCAGGCACAGGGTGACTCTTGGGGATGGGCCTGTGCAGGGCTGAGGGTTGGACTCCATGATCCTTGTGGGTCCCTTCCAGCTCGGCACATCCTGGGATTCTGTAACACTCGGCTTTTCTTTCAGATTATCTTCCAGATCACGCCGTTGAACGTGACTCAGTGGCTGATGGTGTTGAAAATCTCCCTCCCTGTCATTCTGCTGGATGAAACACTTAAATATGTGGCCCGTAACTACCTGGAACCTGGTAAAGATAGTGTGAGGCCTGCCACCAAACCCTGTGCTCTGTCAGCATGCACCGAAGGAGTTTCCTGGCCGTTTGTGTTCATTACTATGCCCTTGGTTATCTGGCTTTACAGCACAGACACTAACTTTAGTGATATGTTCTGGTCTTGACTGACATGGTGACGAGTTTTACATTCAATGGAAAAAAAAAAAAAAGAGTTTAACTTAATTTTTTTATTGTTTAGAGCAACTGTCTATTTCTGCTGAATTTTCACATGAACATATTTGCCGGTGATGGAGGTTTCATAATCTAGATTTTTGGTTTTTTGCTTTTTCTGACTTCAGTGGGGGCAATATATTCCTCTTTTATACACAGTTAAAGTGTCCATTGACATGTACAGAGAACTAACACTATTTTATGCAAATATTTTTTTGTAGATGAAAAGCATGTACAGTGTTCTGTTCAATAGTCTATTCATCATGTAAAAAAAAAAAGCAAATTTGTTTTGAGCCAGCGGACACTATCAGACTAAATTGGCAGCAGATTTTAGGGAATGAATGTGTGTTGTCTAAAACTAAAAAAGCATGTAACTGTTTGTCTCCTGCATGATCATCCAAACTTAATTTGTCATAAAGTCAGGTTTGATTCACGAGCAGAACTTTCTGCACTGGGTAGAGAGTCCTGCTCCCTCGGTCAGGATTCCTTCTCAGTTCCCCTCTTCCCTCACTCTTGGTTCTTGACTGTCCTTGTTTACACCAGTTTCTGTATGAGGTAATGCCTAATCTTGCTCGTGCAGAAAATACCATTCCAGCTGCAGCCTGCTGGGGTTCTTCCATACTCTAAACACAAATAGGGTTGTGTTTTTTTTAAGATTATTTATTTTGTCTATTGTATTTTATTGTAACAAGACCTTATTTTGCCAGTGTTGCCCATTTTGCAGGGACAGGGAGGGCTACTTCTGTCTCCTTAAATCTAAAGCCTTTTTAACAAACACAATCTATTTGAATTCAAAAGAGGGTTTAAGTTGGGGGTTAATACTTCATTTACACATCAGAGCCTTTCTTTTTCTTTCTCTTTTTCCCCCCCCCCTTAAGATCAAAATTTGCAATGAGACCTGGAAAAATTACTTGCACTGCATAGGTAGAAATTAGATTTCCTACACTTAGGGCACTAATGCTCAGTTGTATCCATGGGGTTACTCTGCTGGCCTGTTGTAAGCCTGACTTGAAGTAACAAGCTCGTGTGTGTTTTTTGTAAAATCTGTAAATAGCACATGACCAAATTGAACATATTGTATAGAACTATTTTTATTTTGATGTGGCACTAACCACCTTCATTATTACGGTAAATGTTAAAGCATGTTTTCAAATTCAGTCCTGTATCAACAATGTGTAAGTCATTAACAGTCCTAACTGTGGTGTTTTTCTCCAATGCCTTCCAACTTTCATCGACTAAAGTGAGTATTTCTCTTCCATTTCACCCTGCCAGTGGTGACTTGCTGTAAAATAGCATTATGATGTATACATGTTGAAGAATAAATAGTAATTTCCTTCATTCCCATGCTGTGTTTTGTCAAACTCTGCTGTGCTACATTATTATCACCACTTTAGACTCTTGTTTTGTGGTCTGAAGCTCAAATTACTGATTCCAAAGGCAAAGCACTTGCTTTTGGTTTAGTGTATTTTAGGGTCTTGTTTTATAGCACCTGGGAGCCTTAGTGTCCCGAGGTCTTACAGCTTTTGGTCTTAAGTTACAGATTTGTCTAATTTTATCTCAAACTTAAGACCCTGACAGCTGTGAACGTGAATGTTTAGTGTCCAAAACTCTCTGGTACTCGTGGTCAGGTGCTGGTTTACTCCAAAGCTTTTCCCTGCTCTGAAATAGGGGCTCCCACCCTTCCCTCATCCCTGGTACCAGCAGTGCTCAAAGGGCAGGTGCTGCTCCTGGCAAAAGCAGCTCATTATTTGTACAGTGGCCATCTGAGAAGGCAAAAGAACAGTCTCAGCTTAACAGGACAGTCTCTGAAACCTGTCCTGGGGTCACTGTGTCTGTAGAGCAGCAGGTGCTGTGTTATCTTGTGCTGGCTCAGGCTGAGTAACCAAATTCAGGCAGCTTTGTGATCCCTCCTGGAGGGAGAGGACAGTTCCAGGCTTTGTCCTGTTGGTGCCAGCTGGAATCCAGCGAGCACACATCATTCTCTTGGTCTAAGCTCTCAAATATAGACTCTCCCCTCAGAACACTCAGGCTCTATCAGAAATTCCACTGCATATTGTGAGTGCTCTGTTTACAGAGACTTTGACTTGTCTGAGTTGGTGCCGGAGAGGCTCAGAGGAGCTGACCTGATGATGCAGTAGGTGTGTTGCTGAACTGTGAGCATTTTAAATCCCCTTGAATGCCCTTTTTTAGTGTGGAAGAGCCAAACTAAGGTTTTGCATTCCACAAAACCACTGGCCTGCACTGGCCATTTGCTGTATCAGTAACAAATGAGCAGCATGAAGCTTGACCCTGTTTCTTGAAATGGAAAAATAATAGTTCATGTGATTCAGGATTCCTTGAGATCAAAATATGTCCCAGTATGTTACTTGTTGGAAACAAATACTAGCAAGTTAGTTCTGTGTGCTCCCAAAGTCATTGACAGACATTTTCCAGGGCAGGAATGCCACTGAATCCTTGAGCACTGGTTCTGTTGAACCTGCAGAGCACCATATTGGTGGCCTTTTTAAAGCCACCATGAGTGATCCTGCTTCTTGTACAATCCTATTCCTGTCTTTTATGCCAAATGATCCTGCTATTTGGCCCCTTTTTCCTTCTCTAAGAAAGTGAAGGGGGAAATGACTGTTGATAAGTAGAATTCAGTCTTCAACACCTGTCTGTGTTGAAAATGAATCTTGCTGCTTGTGTCCTGGATTTCCACAGACATCTGAGAGCTTGGAGGCACTTGGGATAGGGCCTTGTGTTCCTTCAGTTTGCCCTAAAAGCTGGATGAGTGGTGGGTAAATGGAGTGGGATCCATCCCTACAGGCTCCTGAGCCTACAGGAACAGTCAGCTTTTATAAGGTGCTCCTACAGAGCCCAAGCAATCTTCATCTACCCTGATTTTATTTCTCCCAGTCTTGTCCAAATCTTCCTGCAGAAGTGGAGCAATAGAGTTCCCCAAGATCAGCAGGTGCAGGTCTCAGGTTCAATGGCAGCTGTGCTGTGCTTTAGGACTTCTGTTTTCCAGGTGTTGTAAATCCCAGCCTTGTCTGGTCTGGATTGGCCAAATTTCAAGACCCACCATGAACCTCCCCCTGGGCAGCTCGTCCTGCCCTGGAATCACAACCTTGTGATCCTGGAGGGAGTGCTGTGGGTCTGGGCTCCACCCTGGGAGCTGAGCAGACAGTGGGAGTTGCAGTAGGAGAGAAACAGGCAGCTTTTCTGAGGGCTTTTCTGTTTTAGAAAGTACAGAACTGCAGTGCAAGGTTTGGAATCACTGCAGGAAATGTGTTAACTCAATTTACCTTAGCTGTATAGATCCTGTTATCCTTCAGCCTCAGCCCTTTCATCTGGAGAAGCCAGGAAGGGAGGACCTTTCATAACAGGCTGACTTGCCAACATCTTGAAGTTGAAATTCTCATTTAATTTCTTTGGTCCCAAATATTTCCTCTCAAGCCTCCCCAGGTTGAAATAGGGTAACTAGGGGTAGCAATAGATAACTCCTATTTTCCTGTTCCTATTTTTTGTGTTCCTGAGAACATACAAACAGCAGCACTTCCTCAAGCAGAAATAGCTCAGAGTTCCCCAGGCTTGATCTCCCACTCCATTCTTAGAAAATAACCTCATATTTTTTGTTTCTCTTTGCTCTCATCTCACCAAGCTTTGTCATCTCTGCTGTTTTCTGGATTCCTTGGTGCCCTCACACGTTGCTGCTTATTTTCTAGTGTGAGAGGGGTGTGTAAGACCAGGATCAATCGTGTGATTGATGCTGCCTTATGCTGGGAACACCAGGAAGGATATTGGCTTGTGCTGGGAACCCAGTGGGGTTTGGAGTAAGAGCAGCTCCTCCTGAATCCAAGGTTCTGTAGCAAGGAGGATGCTCAGGCAGCTGCAGCCTTACACTAAATATTTAGACAGGAGCTTTTGTCTTTGCAGTGCCTTGGGCTCCCTCTGCTTTCACATATGAATGATCCAAAGTGCTGTCCATGAGCTTACACAACGAGCTGCTCCTTCTTGCTGCCATCCAAGCAATAAAAATAGTTCATACTTGGTTTCCCAAAACGTTATTGCAAATAAATGAGGATGAAAGAGGCTGCAGAAAAACATACACCAGTCTGTCCAAGTGCTCCAGGGCTCGTGTTTGCAGGGAGTCTGGTTGGGAGGTTAATGGTACGAAAATGAGATTTTAATCTGCTGATAGAATGCAGTACAGCAGTTCTGTTCAGAGAACACAGCTCCTGCCCACAGTTCGTGGTAAACAGCCTAAAGAGGGTTCGATTTGCTGAGATGAAGGGAGGTAAAACCGATACAGAGTCGTCTGTCTCTTGCACCTGTCTCGTTTTACTTTTTTGCACTTCTAACCATTAACTGTTTCCCTAATCTCTGCTAATTACATCCTTAATTGCATTAATATGCATTTTCAAATCTTAGCAGGAGAGCCCAAATTTTACAGTGTCGAAGCAGTGTTTGGAAGAGCTTCCCTGGAGTTGTAGGGCCCCAGAGCACCCCAGGCTCTCCCAGACACAGGGCTGACCTTACGCTGTGGTGTGGGGCTGAAGTACAGGGGGAGCTTTAGGACCTTCTACTCTCCCCTTGGCCTACACATTAATCTGTGTAGTGTAATGACTTCTTCAAAGCTTTCCTACTGCTTCCCAGAACAAGCTGCCTGGAAAAGGGACATTGTTAGGTCACTTTGGGGACCAAACTTGGAATAATGCCTCGATTAGAAAAACACCCTTAAAACAGTGAGCTCCACGTGTGTAGGGTGAAACTTGAAAATAAAAATTCCAAATCAGTGAGACTTGTCTGTTGCCACTGATCAGGCAGAGAAAGGCAAAAGTTACTTGAATGTCTTAATTATTTTTCACTGCAGTCTTTGGTAGGAAGTGCTGGCTCTGCTGGTGATCAAGGGAGCTCTGCTCAGAGGAGCTGAGCTTTAATCCAGAGGGTCTGGGCTTTAAGGACAAAGTAACCTGAGAGTGTCCCTTCAACGACAGAGCAGCCAGTTACCAAACTTAACATTCTTTCTTCTGTCACTGTTGATCTTAGCCTTGCTTGTATAATGATAACTGAGCATTCATCCTTTCATTAACTGATGCCTTTTCTTTCTTTCCTTTTCAGCAATACTGGAGTAATCGCTTCCTAAACAATTTTGCAGAAATGTAAGGTTGTTTTGTTGCGTGCATGTGTTTTTAGCAACACATCTACCAAAACTTCTGCATGTATCGTGTAAAGATTCTTTGCTTTCCCTAAAAAAACAAAAACTCATTGTGTTCTCTGTGGAAGAAATGTGTGGTACCATTAGGACTCCATGATACAGATGTACAAACGTGCAATATAGATTTTCGAGGCGGAACTCTCTCCAGAGAAGGTTGGTTTCTGTGCTGCATGGAGAAGAGTTGGGTTTTCCTTGAACAAGGATCACGGAGCTGTCAGCCAATTTCCCATATTTCCTGTATGTAAAATGTCAGTTTATACAATGTACAATATCAGATAATGCATGCCTTGGGTTGTAGATGGATCTCTCTGTATTGTATCATCCAAACATCCAACTCCAACAGCTTCTGTACAATGCTCTCCTATTTATAAATCCATGGAAACGATTACAGATGAATGTTAAACCGTAAGCCTCCACTTCATAACTTTGGATTTTTTTATCATCTGTGCAAATCAACCTCTTTTGCACTGTAATGTAACTTATTTAAATCTAAGGCAGTAAGACAGATGTTGGTGCAATACAAAATATTGTGATGCATTTATCTAAAAAGCAACAACGACGTAGCCAGTTCCCACAGCTGCATGTGCGACCTTTAGAAGTTGTAAATAAGATCAATTGTCTATTGACATGCTGACAGTAAAAGGAGCATCACACCTAGTTTCATTTGTATCAGGTAAATAAATTTATTCTCCAATACATACTCGGCGTGGTATTTGATGCACTTTGTTTCCTGCAGGTCCGTGCTCTTCTTATTTTAATGCCAGGATGCCACTTTTTAGCACCACCACAATCTTCCCTCCTAGAACTATGCAGATGCAGCTGCTCCTCGGCAGTATTGACCTCCTCGCTGGTGTGATTTCCTCTGTCCAGGGGCTTGTGTGTGTGTTTAAGGGACACTGTCAAGTACTTTGATCACTCAGTTTTTTTAAAATGCTCCATTGTTTGTAAAATCCCTCTGAGAAAACGTAAAATAAACAATTCTTTCCCAACTACATCTTTTTTTTTTTTTTTTGTCCTATTCTATCTTCTAAATTGCCCCAGCCTGAAGTAGCTCCTGGTCTCTTCCCCTTCCGTAGGCAAAAGGAGGATGAACCAAATGTATTTGCTCCAAACCACACCACGAGCATCCTGCTGGGAGTGCTTGGCACTTTGGGCTCACTCCCTTCCCCACACCAGGGGCTGTTCTGCCACGAGCTCACAGCACAGGAGTTAGGCAAGGCTAAAGCACCTCAAGGGTAAAAGCTGGCTCTTCCAAGTGTCTTGTAATGCTCTGCTCCAAAGCCTAAACACTACATTTTGTTTGGAATAAGAGGCAACTTGAGGAATATGTTTTAAATGAGGTGTAATGGCCCTCAGCCTCAGCCCCTGAGAGCAGCACCGTGCTGGCAAACGGCCTTATCCAAATGAGGTGACACGTCTGAGACCCTTCAAATGCCACGGTGTGAGGTTTAAAAATACAGAGGTTGAATTCCATTGTCCAGCAGAACTCTGGGATGGTGGAGGGTGTGTTAAGGAAGGCCTCGGGCTGAGCTGCTGTGACTGCTTCCTACTATGGTAGTGTTGTGTGGGCAGGCTGAGCTCTGCTCTCACCCCTGGCTGGGGCTGTCAGAGCCCAGCTCCACACTCTGTACCTCCCAGCTCTTCCTGGGGCTGCATTTGGAGCCTCAGCACACACCAAGAGCTCTGCCAGCACAGCCCTTCCTGCTGGGGCAGTGAAGGGCTCCCATTTGCACTTCCCAGGGACACCTGGGCTGAGGGATCACAGGCATTTGGCCAGAACTGCCCCAGTAGCACCTCTTGTCACAGCCTCAGCCTGGCTGTAATTAGGAAGCAACCAAAGGGACAACGAGGCTCCCTCGCAGCTGAAGTGTTGCTCAGATCTCACCATCCCATGTACCAATGTGCTCCTGCCTGGCCCATCTCCTGCCCCTTTTCTCAGCCTGTGGAAATTCTTGTCCCCAGCACCGGTGCCGAGTGTAACGCTCAGGGAGATACAAAGTCATTATTCAGGGAACAGCTCAAGCTGCTGTCACAGCGAGGTACATTCCAGCACCTCTGTGCTCAGACAGCGCCTCTCTGAGCAAAGTGACACGAACTCACACCTGATTTTTAAACGTTTCTTTAAAGGATGATCTGCAAGCTAAAGGCAGAGCGAGTCCCTCAAGTGACCCTGAGGCAGCACTCTGGAGTACAGCCATGTGAGCAGAACGTGATGCTCAGTGGGTTGCCAAGGTACTCGGTGCAAGAGTGTGTGGTAAGAGATGCCGAAATCAACAGCTTCATCTTCCCCCTCCTCCTCCTCCTCCTCTTCTCCCTGCAACCCCCAGCTCTAAAGCATCACATGGATGAGCCACTGACAGCAGAGCAAGGAAGCAGCTCCCCATAGAGCAGTTATGAGGCATTATGGGCACATTACATCAAACTCTAAATACAGAGGGCAGGAAATAACCCCAATTTTACCTCGAGGTAAATTTGTGTGTGATTAGAGCCCACATCCACCCCCAGGAGGGTGGGCGAGAAACGAGAGAAGCCTTGGGGAGGGGAGATGGCAAATTTTCTTCCCCACTGAGTTAGGAAAAAGCCACAGGAAAATCCTGGGACTGTAAAAGACAGACCAGCAATCCCCCTCTGCTCAGTCTGCAGAGCTCTGAGCACCTGAGGTGGTCTTCTAAAATATTACATCCCAACGATTTACCCACATGGAATTGCAGAGAAGACTTCAGACTCAATTTAGCAGGCTCCAGGGATTTACCTAATCAGGTCAAGGCTCTGCCCTTTCATTAGAGACAGTGGGAACTGAACCTATAAGAGTAATTCCCTTATAGCTGAGTCTATAGGGGTGATGCCCTTCCTGCTCGACTAACAGCATCCAACCTTTCCCAAAACAGAGCTGCTGACGCTCTGATCCCAAATCCTAATGGGATTAAGAGCTCCCTCACCAGCTGCATGGCAGCTTCAAGACTTTGAAGTCTTTTCCAAGACATTTCCATCTGGGTGAAAGCCCTGCTGGCAGCATCCCATCAAGCCTCTCAGTCCCTCTTTTACCCAGTGGAAAGGCTCTGCTCACTGGGCTGGCACTGGGACTAGACTGGGATTAGGACTGGGCCATACACCTCCCTTCACCACACAGCACCTTGGTGTCCTACCACAGAACCCCAGCACCAAACTGTAAACCTCTCGACACCTCTTTAAGGCCAGATGATGGATGTTCTCCCTGCCACCCTGTGAAGCCTCTGAGTTTACTTCCATGGATGGTAAATCCCAGTACAAATGGAGATCAAACCCATCTGTTTCCTTATCCCCCTTTTCAGGCAAGAGCAGCAGCAGCAGCAAAAGCAGAAATCAAAGCACAGCACAGGAAGGGTTAAATCTCTCTTCCAAAAACTCAAATATTTCCAGAGAGCTGGGTGGAGGGTCCTTAAAACTTCTCAGAGCCCAGTATATTTCCACAAGGGGAGCAAACACTTGACCTCCAGCTTTATCAAATTGGCTGAGTTTCAGTGTGACATTATCCTCTGCAGAACTGACACCAAAAGGTCAATGGGAGCCACCTCCTCCTTTCTCACCTATTAAAAGCTCTCCTGGGGAGCTGAGGAAAGGTGACAGCCTGTCTCCATACCCTGTCCCTCCTCTTGGCACAGCCAGAATCCAGGAGCTGCCCTGGCCAGAGAGAATTTGGGCTAATACAGGAATTACTGCTTTTTTCAGAGTAATGCCAAACTTTCCCCGTGTTAGTTACACAGACACCAACATTCCAGATTGACAATCAATCCATACAAATTTCCCATCTCACTTTCACTGTGGACTTCAGCAGGGAAAGCAGAAACTGAGGTTACACCACCTTCCCACTCCTATCAGCACCCATCAAGTTTTACAAGGCAAAGCAGCCCCTCAGTCACAGATCCCAGCTTTACTGGCTTCCCAACAGACATTTATCCCAGGAACCACATGGACAGCAGCTTCCACAGAGCAGCCCAAGGAAGCTGAGTATCCACTGATTGCTGATGTTGCCCTGCTGATGTCACCACACTTCAGTGTCCTGGAAAACTATTTAGTATTCCAAGAGGATGAAGCCAAGTTAGCAGCTTCAGCCCATCCAACCATACTGCACATCAAGTAGTAACACAGCATAGCACACACTGAATGCAAGGAAATAAAGTAGGAATATAAAAATTGGAAGCATTTTTCAATAGTTAAATAGTTCAGGGAAAGAACTGGCATCGTAACAGCTTTTTCTAGCAAAGCACACGCTGCCTCTCCAGACAGGAACAGGCCCTTTTGTGCTGCCAGATCGACCCAAGCTCTTGGATCAACTGCTAAAGTAAGGAGCTCATTTCTGCCAACCCCTGAACTCCCCCAGCCCGGGAGTCCAGCTGGGAGATGTTCCAAATCCCTGATCCACAGTAGCTGAGCAGTGCTGCTCCTGCTCCTGCTGCTGCCCCTCCAGCCACTGGACTTCTTGTTGCCTGTAAATATTCAGGCCCACACTGGATCCTTTCCATGAAGAAACTACACTGAAACCAACTGCAATGTGCTTGAGTTCTGCTGGGCACTAAATAAAATGGTCCCAATTTACTGAAGGGCAGTACTGAATACAGCTTATCTAGAACTTTAAGCCCTGCCTAAGGTTATTTAGTTTGAAATCACAGGTTTATACTCAGTTTAAGCCCACCTAAGGTCACTAAATTTCAGACCCCTGCAGACTGCACTGATTTAGATCTGTTTTCCTAAAAGACATTTGGATGTGATGTATTTGTGTAACTTGAAATTACAGTGGCTGACACAGCCTTTGAGATTTTCTTACCCCTGAGATCTAAGGGAGGGAGTAAGTTTTGCTGAATCAGAAATCTTCCCTGCTTCTGTTGTGGATGGATCAGTTCACACATCACTGAGCTCCTGAAAAGCAAGGAGGGAAGAATCACCACACAAACAGGCCTAATGAGGAAGACAGTAACTGAAAGGGAAAAAAATTGCTAGTTAATCAAAAATATTTCTATAATCAGCAGTACCAGGAAAGGAAGAAGCACCTCAGTTTTACAGAAAACACTGATACTGGACAGCAGTCCCTTCTTCATCTCTGCTTCACAATTCTAGAATTCCCAAGATCTGGAAATCAGAATTAGAAATACTGCTGGAATTTCAGGTGTTATCAGCATATGGCAGGATAAAGTGTGAATAAATGCATTATTTAGGCAATTTCTAGCCACATCCTGAATTTGTGCTGCTTTTAGGCTCTGCTAAACTCAGCCTTTTAGCCCTCACCCAAGTCTACGTATGGTTTGAAGAAATTCGGTCCCTTTCCACCACTTCTTGTCTTTCCTATTGCAAAACAGGAAAGAACTAAAACTTAAATTACATTTGTGACTTAAAACTCAGTGATTTCAAGCAAACTTGGGCCCTCTGTCCTTACCCAGCTCCAGACTGGCATCTCAGACATGCCAACACTGTACAGTTAGAACTGGATGGCAATGGCTTTTTTGCCTCACAAACTGTTTCACTTCCATCTCTGATTTGACACAGCCTGAACTTCAGTTTTTGGCTTTGTGATCTTTTCTTCTAAGGTGCACAGCACGTGAGTGAGGGAGGGAATGAGGTCAGCTGCTCATTAAGGGCTAATTGTTCTATTCCCTGAACTAGAAGGGCACTGGAGACTACAAGATCTCTGCAAAACCAGAGATCACATTCTAAAATTAGAGTGCTAATGAAGGCTCATTAATAGACAAGAATCCCTCTAGAATTCTGAAGTGAGCGCTAAATATATCTATATAATCTCAAATGCACCTTGAAATTCCTTAGTCCCTTACTGTACCACTATTAGCAAAGATTACACACCAGCTACATGAGCCCAACACATCAGATACTCACCAAGGTTTTACCTGCAGGATCTGACATTTAGTTTTCAGTGAGGAGCCAAGTTCTCAGAAAACCAAAGCAGCAAGGATCCAACTCTATTTTGAACAGCCACCTCAAGGTGTCCTAAGGTGTGCCTGGACTTGTTAAAGCTGCACCTAAACACACTTATCTTGAAGTAGTTTTAGTTTCCTGCCTGTTCTTAGAGCAGAGATTATCAGATTATATACAAACACACCACAAACTACTCCATTTTCATCCACAGCAGAGGTCTGCAATACAACTAGAAAGCTGCAGATGAATCAGATGAATGTTGAGTGTGAAGAGAAAACAAAGCTCTCTTTTTTTTAAAAAAAAAGATGCTTTGAATTTGCTTGTACAAATATATTTCTGTCATGAGACATATGATGAGCTGAAATCTATTCACTGCATCCCACAGCAATGGTACAAGGGAAGAACAGGATCAGGCCTCTCATTTGGTGGATTTGCTCAATGGAAGAGCAGGAGCAGCTCATGCCCATCCACCCCTCAGGACAGCAGCACATGCTTTGCTGTTCTTCCCAAATCACCTTCAAACAACCACAGTTCAATCTGATATTTTGGAAAGTTTAAAGCCCAGGAAATTCCAGAGAGAACAGGCACCCAGCTCTTTTCTTTTTTTAAATTAGACTCCTCTTTTGTCAGATGTGACATACCAAAACATTTCCAAAACAGCCCATAATCTGCCTATTCTTTGTTTGCATTTTTGATACATCACAGAAGGATGATATTTTACTCTTATCTGCCTTACAGGGAGAAGCTTCTTTTCCACCTCATGCAGTTATATCAAATGGCCATTTTTCCTCCAACTGATACTCAAAGCTATTTTTTAGCTTTCTAAAAAAAATCTGTGTGCTCCAGCATACCTGTGGTAACAGAATAAATACAAAAGGCATTAAATTGCCAATATAAAGATAAAAAACCCCCCGTGTTTTGGTAAAGACTAAGGCAATCAGAACAGTAAGAAAAATAAGTAATTCCTCCTCCCACACATCAAGCCCACAGAACTGCAACAGTTTCTAGATTACCCAAAGCAGCTCACCCTTGAAATGCTGAGAGTGAGTACATGAAGTGACTTTGCTTCAAAAGGTGAGGGGAAAACATATGAATTCAAGTGTTACCTGACAAAACCAGGAAGTACATAAACATGGCAAAAACCAGGACAATATGGGTTTTTGCATAATTTAACATTTCTCCAGCAATGCAAGGGAAGAGGGATGGATTCCTTTTATACCATTTTAAATGTCAGTGCTGTATACAGAATGTGAAGTGCTTTGAGTCACTGCTGTAAAAGCTTTTAGGAACATCCTGAAATAAAACTAAACTTCATTTTAAAATAAATGCTCATGTACAGACTTTAAGTGATTACAGGGTTTAGTAAGGACTGAGGAAATCACTTTAATTCTCCACCATTGGCTCAACTCTGTACACAGAGAAATCAGTCAGCTACAAAAAATGTCCTGTAAGTCCAAGTTGCCTATTGTCCCAAACTTCTCCTGGACAGCACAGGTAATGCCCTGGAAAAAGACAAATTAATTCAACAAACACAGCAAGAGAAAAGTGCTGCTTTCAGTCACATCCAATCAACTGCCCCAGACTTTCAACATGAGCAGGAGCCGAAACAGGAGCACACAAACGAGAGTAAGACCCTTCCCACCGAGGAGTACAAACCCCTGTATTTACAGCTCCAAGCACACACAGCCCTGGACAGAACTCAGACATTGTTTTCATCCCAACAGGCTCATTACACACCTCAGATTCTGATGGTTTTACTTTTAGCAGGAATTTTTCAAAATGAAAGTTGCAAATAACCGTGGATGCAGTTAGTCCCTTATACTTAATAAATAAGAAGCATCGAGAATCCTCATGGTACTGAGATGTACAGGAGTATTAAATGGTTTCAGAGTCTATTAAAAAAAAAAAAACAAACAAAAAAAGGTCCTTTGTTACTGCAAAAAAATCATAGTTTCTGTTCTTCTAAGAAGAATGGCCCTAGTGGTGTGTTCAAGTGCCAGAACAAGCAGCGGGTGAGACCTTTATTGCATCCCAAACCACTGTTCTTGGTCTGCCCACTGAGCTGCTTCACTGTCACTGCCTTCCAAGTCCCCTTCTTCTCCACTTCCCTCCATGTCATCCACATCTTCTTCCTGGGTGGCATCTGTTGGACTTTCCTCTTTTTCCATTTTCTGCAGTCCTTCTAGTGACTTCTGATCGTTTGGATCCAAACTGAAGAAAGGAACAAAAAGAAAGCATTGTCCTGAAACTTTTTTTCTCTTTATTTGTGGCCTTAGTGTAAAGAAGAATAACAAAATCTCATCTTGCTGTCTCCACTTCCTGTTTAACTTCATCAAGAAGCTTATTTTAGTAGCTGATGCAACTTCCCCTAAGGGTGACTGTACCACTGAGTATTAAATCTCCATATAAAACAGTTTTGATCCTCAAGAATGCACTTATCTAAACATCCCACTCTTCCAGAAAACTTAGTCACCTCTTCCAACAATACTAATTATAAAGTGGCAGCAAAGCAGTAAAAATGTAAATGACTCTGACTAAATATATTATATCCAAGCAAAAACCAGCTGACCCATTTAAGCTATACCAGTTTACAGTGGACATAATGTGCTGGATTTAAGGCACACTGAAGTTGCTGGAATCAAAACACGGGAATATTTAACATGGTAACATCCTAAAATAACATTTAAGTTATGTTAAGTTGAATCACACTATTTAAATTTACTGAATAGCTCATTTTTATATAGCACCTTCTAGTCTAAAGGAATGGATTTTAATGTGCCTGACTATTAATTAATAACTATAAATAATTTCATGCCTTAAACCTTTTGTAAGTTAAGGAATCACAAGCCTTGTGACATGTTTAGTATTAATGCAGTCCCTACATTGTGCACTTCTCAGATCAAAGCCTTAAGACCAACTAATTAATTAAGAGGATGTAATTTGTACGTTTTTGTTTGTTTTAAGGGAGAGTGATGTAAAGCCATCTCTGATTCTCATTCTAATCAATCAGTGGCTCAACTCTTTACTTAGTCAAGCTGATTATTGGTTCCTAGAAACCTACTGCAATCTCAGGGTGTGCTTTACCTCAGGGCTATACTGTACTGGTCCATTGCTTCCTGGTACTCATTGACAGCCACCAGGAAGTCTCCCAGGATCCGGTGCAGCACACAGTCACTCTGGTTGGCCAGTGCATTCCTCAGCAAAGCAATTCCATCTTCATACTTCTGCTCTCTACCTGTTCACAGGCAAAACTACAGTTTTAATTAATAGCTGAGATAAATCTATAAAGTCAGAGTGTTCACAGAGTCATCACAACACCAGACTGTTTGTCCCTTCAGCGCTGTCAGCAAGGAGGGCAGCAGTGATCTACTCCTTGCAAGATTAACTCTAAACAATGGCTTTTTGTTGCAATACCTGTTACACTCACAATTACATGTACTCTGAAGTCGAAACATTCTGTTTGCAAATGCTTTAAGTGCTGGTGTGGTGCAGTATCAGCTGCTGGATGCAATGAATCTCTGTGATTTTTCCTTCAGGATAGAACTGATAAATCCCTGGGCTGTGACATCACTGCTACATCCTTCACATTGATGAGTCTGAAGAACACTCTTCCACATACAAGAGTATCTCTAAATAAACCAACACGGGGAAAAAAAGGCACTTACTAAGAAGTTCTGCTTTCTTTACCACAGCTTTAATGTAATCAGGTCTTTGTGTCAGTGCTTTGTCCAGTAAGGTTTTTGCTTTTTCCTGTGTGACGGGGTCCTCCAGACAGACAGTTGCCAGCAGGGTGAGTGTCTGTGCATTTGCTCCCAGAGTTTTGTACACGTTGTTTGCCATCACCATGGCTTCACGGATGCTGTTGGATGCCAGGTAACACTCGATGAGACCTGGTGACACCAAATGGAAACATCTCAGTTTTCGAGTCAGCACTGCACTCACCTCCTCAGTTATTTGCCCAGCTGGCACTCCAATAAAGAAATATAGCTGCAAGTGAGAAAGGGACTCTGTCCATGTTAACATACCCATTCTACAGATAACTGATTTCACATCTTCTATTTATGAGCAGAGACTGAAACAAAAAAACCCAAACTCTAAGTACATCTAATCTAACATTTTTGTCCAATTCCAATAATGAGATATTAATACTTCACCTGGACTCTTCATAACTCATTGAAGCTGCCGTTGAGATCAACAAGATTTAAATATCTAAATATTTAAATAAATATAAGAAAACAAAGCTCCCAGTAGAACTAACCATATAGTTCATGTCATGATCCAAAACACCCAAGTCTGTTTATATCCAGTATAAACAAAACAATAAAAAAACAACAAGAAAACCCCTTTTGTGAAAATCATTCTTACAAGCCCATACATTCTCTAGTATCTCTCACAGACCTGGTAAAACCCCTGACTGTGACATCACTGTTCCACTCCTCACATTGATGAGTCTGGTATCTTTAGACAAGATACTCTCTAGATGTTCTGGAGGGATTCTACTCTCTAGATACTCCAGACATCCTCTAATCTCTCTCATCTGAGCGCTTCTACCGCTTTACAGATTTTGGGGTAAGAATAACTGATATACCAGAAAGCCAAGAGGAGGACACAACTCCTGGCTGTTCCCTTGCCTCCCCAGCACCACGACCCCAACTTTGACACCAAGCCAGCTCTGCACTGACCCTCATAGCAGTCCAGCCTGCAGGGCGCGAGCCGAATGGCCTCTCGGAAGTGGATGATGGCCTCCTGCACCCGGCCCATGTTCCGCAGGGCGGCTCCTTTCAGGAGCAGGGCCTGGACACTGTTGCTGTTCAGCTGGATGGCTTTGGCTCCCAAGTACAAGGCACGGGAGTAGCGTTTGCTGTAGAAACTGTGACACCTACAGAGAGAAGAGAGGGATTGTAAATATGTACTGCCTGCAGTGCCTGTGCGCAGGCGTGGAGGGGGAAAGGGAGGAAAGGAGGAGAGGAGGTTTAAAGATGCAGAGAAGAACCAAAATAGCTATTTATGGGTAAGGTAAGAAAAGAAAGAAACCAACTTACCCAGACACCACCCAGGGTTCTGCATGCTGGTCAGAAATATTGAAGAGGCGGCAGCCCAAGTTCTCCACATCCTCGAGCCGACCTTCACGTGCCAATAAATAACCATACACATCCATCCCTATAGAGACATGTCTGAAGATCAACCCTCAAGAAATGGAAAGTTCATTCACAACAGGAAGAAAACCCACCAGAACCAAAACCACAAACACCTACTTTAAACTGTGCATTTACCAGTAGCAGTTCAAGACACGCAGCTTCTGAATGGCAGTTCTGAACTGGTGAAACAATATACAACACCCAGCTGCATGTGGCTGTTACTCATCAGGTCAACCTTCTTTTAGGATTTGCTCACCTTTTATTAGGTAAGGATCCAGCATTTGTGCTTGTTCAAATTTTAGGATAGAGTTTTTATTATCTCCAGCTCTGAAGTACAGGTCTGCTAAGCTCCCCAGCAAGTCCACGTTATCCCTCAGCAAGGACTTCTTCTCCAAAGAGCTTAAAGCAAGACAAATGCCCATTATTTATAAATGTCACTTTCAATAGCATTATGTATGATTAATATATTATTTGATTGCATCATGCTCTTTCCTCTCTTACCAAATGGTGTTTATTGCTCTTGTGTTATCTCCTGTATGCACAAAGGCGTATGCCTTGATCCACACGGAAAGCCAGTCCAAGTTGGGAATGCTCTGGATTATGTTGATGGTCATGGAGGCCACTTCTGCTCCTTTCACTGACAGTGACAGCAAGCCTGTTCAGGACAGTACATACATCAATCTCAGCCACCAAAAACTGCTTTTGACACAAATTAATTGTCTGAGGACCAGAAACTGCATCCCTTGACAAGCATGAACAGGCAGCTTGTTAAAACTTGCATAACATAGGCATTATATACCACATGCAAACGCAAGACAGTTACCTAGTCCCAAGTATAATTCAAATCATAGCACTATTCAACACTGTAGACACCCACCCAGGATGGCATCCAGTGCCAGAGGGCACTGCCTCAGCACTTCTTTGTAGCTCGTCACAGAGGAGCGCTCCTGACCTGCCTTCTTGTAGAGATTTGCCAACATCATATTGATCTACAAACAACAGAAATGTTGGGAGAGTCAAGTGTGAGAAAGGAGCAAGAACAATTAAGAAAGGTCAGAGCCCTGTCCTCAAGTCTGCCTGCCTTCTGTTCTGGGCAGAAGACAGAATTACTCACTCTTCTGAGAACGCTGTAATGTACCATACAGTACAAGATTAAAATTGTGGCTTCTCTCTGAGTACAGAGACAAAATCTACATTCTTTTGTATTTGCTCAGAGCATCTTGAAATCTGTGTTTTGCACGTGAGAAGTCAAAAGATGGGCAAGTGTTTAGATAGGATGCATCCATTACATCAGCCTCTTCCAGTGGTTCTCTCTGTATCCTCCAAAGTGTCTGAAAGAATGAGCTTAGGAAGGCAGAGAAAGTCTCCATTCAGCTTCTGAATGAATCACAGAATCATAGAATAGAATGGGTTGGAAAAGACCTCCAAGATCATGAAGTCATGATTGATCATATAACAGAAATTATCTGAGCTCTGCACAACACCAGTAGTTGGTTTCTGCTACAACACTTTCATTTACTGGTTTGTGCAGGCAAAAAGTTTGTTTTTCTCAATCTTTTCTTCTTTCTCTGTTCTGTAAACTGGCCTTTGAACAGAACACTGACACTGACTGGAGTCTAAGCCATGTACACTTTTAGGACAATTTAACATGAAACACAGTTGACTGACCTGATGTGTTAATCTTTTAAGCCCTTACGACTAACAGAGCCAGCCAGCAAAGACTCCACAGATTTGGCACTGCAGACCACAGTGGGATCTAATATTTAACATTATCTAAACTGTGCTTTAAAAGGATTAAAAGATTTGAAAAGATGGAGCACTAGCAAACCTTCTACTTGCCAAAGTCTCCAGCCTTCCAAGGATCTTACATTGCTCCACCTATGCAACGAGTTGGTAAAGATGCACAAAGCATTTAACTCCCTTCCCTTTTTTGAATTCTTTCTAACAGACAGAATACAAAACTGCTCTGATTTTAAAGAAGTGAGCTCAAATAAGCTAATTTAAAATTAGGAAATGTTACCACACAACAAAAGCAAATACCAAGACATAACAGCATTATACCTACAGGTTATATTCTTTTTTGATGAGGCACTGGCCTATAGATACACTGACCAAGAACCTGTGACAAAAACCTGCCAGAACTAACCTTTGGGGTCCTCTGTCTGGAAGGAATCCCATCAAGAATGGCAATGGCATCTTTATCTTGCTTCAGCATTGTGTAACATTCAGCCATTTTGTATTTCACTTCAATTTCTGATGGTAAACACTGAAACAAAAAAGGAAGATTTAAATACAATGTTGGTTTAATCAGGTAAAAAAAAAAATAGGGTTTCCTCATTAAATATTTATACTATGTTGAAAAATATCTAGCACAAATAAGTCAACAACGCAACTTACTGCTAGTTCATATTGTTCCTGTCTTCAAATGAAGAGCATGAGCCACACATACAGGAAAATTTTATGTTCAAGACTATTTTAAGTCTTCCGTTAGAAAATAAAACATTTGATGTTTTTAAATTAATTATCCTTAAGTATCAGGTTTATTTGACATGGTAAATCCACAACCTAAGGTATTTAAAAGACATGCAAAGGTCGTGCTCAGGGACATGGTTTAGTGGTGACCTTGGCAGTGCTGGGATAAGGGTTGGGCTCCATCTTAAGGATCTTTTAAATCTCAATAATTCTATGAATATTGAGTCAGCAACATTAATTGTAAGGGGGAACATGATCACTTTACACAGCACATTATCAGTTTTAAATACCTGGCTTTGGGGTGTTGATGTAGCATTCCCAGTGGAAGGTCTTACTTTGGAAGTTTTACTTAAGGCTTTTTTCTGCTGCAAGGCCATCGTGTACTTACTGACAGCATTCCTATATTCCTTGTCATGGAACAGAGAGTCTGCATGATAAACAAGGAGCTGGTACTTCTGAGATGGTGAAAACAGTTCCCTAAAGAAATGCAAACAGAAAGGCCGAGATCAGCTGGCTGCTTAAGAACCAAAACATCACAGATCCAAAGTATTTGCAGCTTTGGTTTGTCTGGCTTCAACTTCCAACTGTTGCTGCTTCTTTACTACCCTGGAAGGACCCTTGAGTAACAGGTACTAATTCCAAACACAGGGATTATCTCACCAATTTCTTTTATCTGTGAACAAACAAAGGTAACAGCCACTCCTGACACCTCATCAGCAACAACAGCTCAGTGTTTGGCTGCTTGGCCACTGCCCCCATCCTCCCCACAACAAACCACAGGCTGTCAATATCCATTACACTAGGTCAACTTTCTTTTAGGATTTACTCACCTTTGATTATTTATTAGTATTATTATTATTTTACTGACATTTTAATTATCCAGCATTTCTGCTCGCTCAAATTTTAGAGTTTTGTTTGAATGGACGCAAGTTTAAAAGGCAACACAGATCCTTGCACAACTATTCGGGTCCTAATCTGTGTTCCCACATTTTAGAAAGCCCCTTTATAACACTCCCAGTATGTTTGCAGAGGTTTTGGAAGAGTTATGGTTTTGGGCTTCAAACAGTACCTCAAAACCCAGTCAAAAAGTAAAATGACAGCTGAGAAACAAAGGGGATCTAATGATTCAGGGGTAGAGCCGTGAAGTACAGAGGGCACCCCTGGAACGGGGAAATCGATTCTGTCACTCAAAAGATGGAGAGAGACTATTTACAAGGGCCTGGAGTGACAGGACAAGGGGGACTGGCTTCACACTGACAGAGTAGGTTTAGATTGGATATTAGGAAGAAATTCTTCCCTGTGAGGGTGGGGAGGCCCTGGCATAGGTTGCCCAGAGAAGCTGTGGCTGCCCCATCCCTGCAAGTGTCCAAGGCCAGGTTGGATGGGGCTTGGAGCAACCTGGGCTAGTGGGAGGTGTCCCTGCCCCTGGCAGGGAAATGGAACAAGATGATCTTCGAGGTTCCTTCCAACCCAAACCTTTCTGGGATTCTCTGCCGGAACACCCCAAAGGGACGCTGATGCTGGTACCCAAACAGAGCCGGGCTCCATCCCCGACAGGGACAGGGTGCAGGCACAGGGACAAGGGTGCAGAGACAGGACAGGGACAGGGGACAGGACAGGCCAGGGTGCAGGGACAGGACAGGGGACAGGACAGGACCGGGACCCCCCAAATTGCCCCCGCTCCCCCCCCGCCCCCTTAGCCCCTCAGCGCCCCCTGCCGGCGGAGCACTCACGGGTTGTTGCCGCTCATGGTGAGGAGCAGCCCGCTGAGCAGCCGCACGTTCGAGTGCAGCCCGCGGCGCCATCTCGCGCACGTGCTCCACCCACGCTCATGCTGCCGGCGGAGCGGAGGACGGAGGACAACGAGCGAAGCACCGAGCGGGGCACCGGGCACGGAGCCGCGCCGCCGCCACTACTCCAAAATGGCGCCACCGAGGGGTCCTCGCGCGCCACCGCCTGCGGGCGCCCGCGGCGCTGCCCGCGCGGCCGACAGGCGCGAGGGAGGGCAGCCCGGGAGGAGCGCGCGCCGCGCCAAGGACCCCTCCCGGGGAAGGCGGAGCGGGAACGGCGTGAAGGGAGAATGGGGTGTGTGAGGGGAAAAGGGGTTCGCACACCGGGCCTGAGGAGATCCCCTCGCACCTGCTTGGTTCTGTGTCTCCCATGGAAGGCAACACACTCCCCGTGCCTCCCCTGCTCCGGAGTCCACCCCTTGTCCTGAGAATACTCTCTTCTGGCTGCTGCAGCCAAATGTGACCGAGGTCCCCGAGATAATGAAGCTCCTGCCTGTAAAAATTGGTAACTGAGGAGAAAGGTCCTCCAAAACCTGCACTTCTTCTGGGCCAAACGCCTCACTAGAACCACCGTTAATTACAAGGCATAGGCCAGCCAGATAAATCATAAAGTTTACTTTCCCCACTTTATTACAAAATGAATGTGAAAGGTGGCTATCCTATTCCTAAAAATGGAATCAGTGGGAGCTTCTAGTTTGGACTTGCCATCACAGCTGTTTGGAGAGGAGAACAGCTCTCAGCAAACAAATACACCAGGCAGCAAAACATCACCAGCACTGGGCTTCAGGTAACACTAAAGTGTGTTGGTGCTGTGTGGTGACAGTGAGACAAGTACTGCCATGAAGGAAAAAAACTGAACAAACCACACTTGGATTTGTGTTCTTCCAGAAACCATCTGACTGACAGAACAGCCGTTTTTTACTAGTTTGGGTGTGTCTGAATCCAGGAAGGCAGCCACAGACCCAGCTGTGTGGGATCTGCCTGCAGTACCATTTGCAGGCACTTCAGTACAGTGGAGCACAGCCCTGTGAAGACAAACCTGCTAAATAAACAGGTAAGTTGCTGGAACTACAGCCCCTGCATTAATCCCACTGTTTTCAGTAGGAATTATTCACTTTCTACTGATTAACGTTACTCAATAATCATAAAATCAGGGTGGTTTGGGTTGGAAGGGACCTTGAAGATCATCTCGTTCCACCTCCCCTGCCACATGCAGGGACACCTCCCACTATCCCAGGTTGCTCCAAGCCCTGTCCAACCTGGCCTTGGACACTTGCAGGGATGGGGCAGCCACAGCTTCTCTGGGCAACCTGTGCCAGGGCCTCCCCACCCTCACAGGGAAGGATTTTTTCCTAATATCCAATCTAAACCTGCTGTCAGTGTGAAGCCAGTCCCCCTTGTCCTGTTACTCCAGGCAGTTGTAAACAGTCTCTCTCCATCTTTCCTAAGTTCCCTTCAGGTACTGAAGAGCCATAGTCAGGTCACCACAGAGCTCTCTTCTCCAGGCTGAACAATCCCAGTTCTCTCAGCCTTCCCTCCCAGCAGAGCTGCTCCAGCCCTCTGATCACCTTGGTGCCTCCTCTGGACTCGCTCCAACAGCTCCATGTCCTTCCAGTGCTGGGACTCCAGGGCTGGAGGCAGCTCTGCAGGTGGGAGCTCACCAGAGCAGGTCCTTTCACAAAAAACCTACCTCTGATTTCCCTGAAAATTGTCCATGAGACACACAGCAGTTACCACATTAATTACAAGCGAAGTTTAATGAATACAATGTAAAAATCACTGCATGGACAACACGGCATGAGAGGTCTATTTGCCCTGGACACTGACACTGACTCCAGCCAGCAGAGCAATGACAGAGCTCCCTTGCCTCACAGCAGACCTATTTCTTCTCTTAAATACCAGTCCTGTTTTAGGTGCTGTAGCCACAATAACAAAGCAGACTGCATCTGAAACAGGGTGTAGAAAATCACTTATTAAGCACCAGCTTAATAATTTTTGCTTACACAACTTATCTTTTTGCTCTCCCCCCCCATCCACCCCTCATTGACAGGTTTGTTTTTTTCTTTTTGCTTCATAAGCAGTTAGTTCTTCCCTGGTACAAAATGCATCCAAAACAAAGGCAAAAGACGTGAACATCTTGCTGTGGAAACACTTAAAGTTGTTGCCACTTTGCCTCTTCACTGCCCAGGGCCTGAGAGACTCTTGTTCATGAACTGCCTCTTCACAAAGCAGATCCACCACTGCAAAAGGAAGTACAAAGTCAGAAAATATGCTAAAGTGTTTTCCATGTGATGGATAAAATAGTGACTTTAAAGTATTCAACCTCTGACACATAAAAAGTGTTAAGGCCCCAGTTTTGCACATAGTTTTCCACACTGGTTTCTACTGGAATTTAGGTGAACAAAACAACAGGAATGGACATAATGAATTAATAATTTAGGACTTTGAGTTAAAGTGGGAGATTCTACTTTCTGTTATTTCTCTTATTTTAGTTTTATTATATTTTCTTCCAATATAATTATAAACAAAAGATGCATCAGGAAGCTATGCCTTTGAAACTAAATTAGCCTAAATAATTTCAATACTAGACACAGTCACATTTGCACATGAAACATGTGGACAGTCAGGAGGCAATTCACTCATTGATTAGCTTTTTTCTTTTAATCTGGATATGAGGCCAAACGATCTACTTCAAAGCAGCTCTCAGATCAGAGCTGCCTGGGAAGAGAAACAGCATCTCTTGTGCCTGTGAACTTCCATTTGCAAAACCAGCCAAATGCAGACATGCAGCACTTTGAAGAGTTGCACCAGACACCCCTTAGTACTGCCCTGCCTTTTCAAGCCACCCAAATTGGCATTCACTGTCACGTCACATTAGATTAAATTTATTGATAATTTGCAGCTGCCACTTCACTGTAAACCCAGTGAGGCTTGGCCAAAGTTGCCACACTTGACCCTCACCCCCATTCAAGCATTGCTGAAAACACACCCCAAACCTCACGAGCTCCCCGATGGTCCCTCTGAACTCTCACCTTGCTGGGCTTGTCACTTTGAGGATCAAACACCTTTTCACAGAGGCGAAGGCCGGTCTCTTGCCTCAGCTGCTGCAGGTAGGCCCTCATCACCTCTGAAAGCAGCACAGGGAAACCAGGGTAAACTGGGGAGCACCAAGTCAAACTGGATTTAACAGGGAGGCATCAGATAGCACTGCTTCAGGAGAGAGCTTCACATCTGCAGGTGCTCGCCAGCTGGCTGAGTTGGTTTGCTCAATTTACAGCAATATTTGGGATTTTTATGATATTTTTACCAGTAGAAAGGATCATCCAAACTGTTTTCTTCTCTCAGTCACCTTTGCTCATTATTGTGGGCTTCCTATTCTGGCTTGGGCTCTATTATTAGGGTTTAACTAGTGATTATCTGATGCAAAAGGTATTCTTAGACCCTATAAATTTGTTCTGTTGGACCCATGGATCCAGAGGAGTCACTGGGCCCTTGAGGTCAGAAAATCCAGCTTGTGCTGCCTTCAGAAGACAGACCACATATTTAGAAAATCCAGTTTTAATGGTAATTTTTCTAACTGCAGTCACAGAAATGCAGCTAATAAAGTAGGAGCCCAAGGAAGCCCTCAGAGGTGCTGGATCAGCCTTACCTTCCTCCTGCTTGTTGGCAGGTTTGGCGTAAATGGCATTAAGCGGAAAGCCAGGCTCCCCAGGGATTGGGAAGTTAGTTATTCCTAGTGTGTACATTTCTTTCTCTCCTTGGCCTTTGGAGTTACACTGGAAGAACCAGGCAAACAATGGATTAGCAGTTATAAACAAAAGCTGAGGGAGCATTACACCCAAATATTTTACCAATCTGTAACACTTAAAAACTCATCAAGAAGAGCAGGACAGTGTATCCACAGCCTTGGAGTATCTGTGGTTCTGACAGCTGGGACTGGGGTGAACAGGATTATCTGTGCCAGTGGGAGGAGAATATCAGGAAATCCTTTCCTGAGTACAATCCCCAGAACGGACTCTGTTTCCCTCCTGCACAGAAATTCACTTTTCTTACCTTTTGCAGCTTCTTCAGGCACTCAGAAATGTAGAGGGTTACGTAGATCAGTGTTCTGTCAGCCTCGTTCTGCACAAGAGCAAGCACAGAGCCCAGGCACTCTTAGATTAAGGGACACTTTGTGGAACTGATAAAAGTCTGAAACAGGAATGAGTTCAAGCCATTTTGGCCTAGTTTCCCCATGAGAGAAGGACTTGCAATTCACAACATCTGCCCAACTTTAAAGATTAAGTGGAAGGAGAAATTTTGTGATCTAATAGAATTATTTCCTTGAAAATAAATTTATATTCACAGCACTAACCTTCCAAAGAACTACTATATGCACAGTATATTAAAAAAATTACCTTAATTTCATAATTTTTGAAGAAAACATTAGCTTTGAAGTAGTAGATGGCTTCGTCTATGATATCAGTGTCCTTAGCTAACAAAAAAGAAATACAGAGTTAAATATTGCACTGTTATACCTCATTTGTCATAAGTTTTACTCACTGAAATACATAAATAAGCATTATTGCAAAGGCAATTCAAAAAGCAAAAGTCAGCACTATGTAACAGAGAACATTTCAAACACTGAGGAGCTCAGACTGTGACATTTAAGCTTCCTACTCTTTTTAGGAGCTTTAACTTCCTTATTCTCTTTCCTCTGTGCTATCTCACTTCACAAACTGCAGCAATTCAGCAGTTCCTCATTTTTCTACCAGTTGCATAACTCATCAAAGTTTTAAGAGCTGCCTGTCCCACTCCTCAGCCTTGGGAGCAGCCAAGTGTCCCCAGCCACAGACCAGAGCGAGCTCTCTGTAGCTGAACCCCCACTTCCTCTGACACGGAGGGTTCACACCATCACATCCTCCCCAAAAACCTCAACCTGCACAACTTAACTATTTGAGAACTTCTTTCCTCCTCTACAAACTGCAAACCTCTCCATTTCCCACCACTGACTCCTCTTGTCACTCTTGCTCTTGGAGCAACCCACGAGATGAGGAGCTACATCCGGGCAGGTTTTCAGACATTATTATAAACTTACTTTCCCGAGGTGCTGGGCCCTTGAACTGGCTTCTGATGGGTAACAGTGCCATGTTCCCAACTAGCTTGGTGTCCGAGTCCATTAACGTGGAGTGGTAAGCCTAGAACAGGGGAAAGCTGGTTATTGATTCTACTGAAAAGAGACATTTCTGTGTCCAATCACATCCCATGCGTCTCCACAAACAGGAGTCACAGTCTAGTTCATTATGATGCTCCCAGCAATTTTTCCTTGCACAAACACTGCTTTCTAATAAGGCCCAGAACTTGGTGCCATTCTGGTCAATGCCAGGAGAGCATCATCACTGGCACCACTTGCAGTCATGGTGGTGGGAGACAGGATAAAATCCATATGGCTGATCTGCAGGCACAGTTCATCCCCCTGGCTCCCTGACCCCATCCTGGGGGCCCTGTGTAGTTCACTGAAAATTAGTTGGTCTTTTAAAAATAATTTATCTTGTTTCCATGTCTAGCTAATAATAGTAGATAATTATAAATAAAGCCAGGCTTATCACGCTCAAAAACAAAGGCCTTTCTGTGCACTCTAAAACTGGTTTAAGTAAAAAAAAAAAAAAAAGCTTTCTGCATATAACAGATTCTTCCTGGAAAACCGATTTTCCAGGAAGAATCTCATAAGATTATTTTGGGGCACTTTCCAAATGTTCCCACCGTGCTGTGCCATCCCACTGGGAATCCTTCACCTCCTCCCAGCCCAGGTTTTGTGGGGGGCAGAGGAAGATGTGACTGGGGGAGACTGGGTGTAAAAAGCAGTTTATTCGACCCAGGGAAAGGTGGTGTAAACAAAGGCAGAGCAAAGTATTGCTCTGACCACCCTCTCCCCCGCTGGCGCCGGGTCCCACCCTGCCGGCTGCGGGTGGATCCCTGCCAAAGGGAGGAAGAGGAAGAGAAAGAGGGCGCTGGCCTTGCAGCAGCCTCCCCTACGAGCCTTTCCCCGCTCTCCGCAGGGCTCCCCGCAGCCGCAGCCCCTCTTTCCCCCCGGTCCGACCCCGCCGCAAGAGGCCCTTCCCCGGCCGCCGTCGCCCCGCCTCTCACGCATCTCGAAAGGGCAGGAGCGGCTCGGCGGGCCGGGCGAGAGGGGACGGGAAACGTCCCAAGAAAGCGAACCACCAGCGCTCCCTCCGCCTCTGCTGCAGGAAATGAGGCAGCGGCAGAGGCGGTGCGAGCACGGAAGCGGAGCCCTGCACCACCCCGGGGCACCGCACCAGGAAGGGATCGCGGGAGGCTCTGCTCTGCCTGGGCGCTGGCCACACTGGGAAGGGGCTTTGAAAGCACGCTCTGGTGGGGACTTCTTTTCTTTTTTCCATCCTTTGGGGTTTCCCTCCTCTCTCGGCCTTTGCTGTGGCCAGCACTGCAAGTAACCCCTCCTCGGTCACTCCGTGCCACCCTTTTCCAGCCCCGCTGACATCTGAGAGGTGAGCTCCAGTCTCGGCGAGGTCAGCATCAGAAGAGCACATTGGGGATGCTTTACTCGTAGCTGGTTTTCTCCCCTGCGAATTTCCAGAGCTCCTGGGGGTCACTTGCTCTGCCCTGGTGCACAGGCAGCCGGCTGCACGGGACACTCAGTTCCCCCGGTGTAAGGAAGGACAAAACGGGTCCAAACACTTTGTGTTCAGAGGGATACAATATATTCTGGTGCACACTCCTATTACTATCAAGCCATAACCTTCCCTATGAGCCAGCACGCTGAATTTACCCCCTGGTAAATGATTCATGGCATGAGTCAGGGAATAAAAACAGGGAGGTTGGAAGGTGAGTCAAAGTAATCCAACTGCAGGGCTGGGCTTTGCCCTTTCAACACACCACGAGTGTGACTTGTCCCAAGGATGTGCCAGTCTGGAGGTGAGTTGTGACCCAAGTAGCCCCAATGTTTGAGTGGTTTAATTCAATCAGATCAAGTTCTGCCACACAGGGATTTTTGGGAGCCCTTTTCCACTAAACATGCAGGATTTCCTGCTCTGTTGAACCTCTCTCCCAGTTCTGGCTGTGCCTTGGAAAAAGCAGATCTTTACTTCAAAAATAAGCACCATATCAATAGTGAACCTTTTATTCAAACAGACATAAGAACAACCCTACTCCTGAATGAGAAAGAAATTACACCTTCCAGACTAGAAGCAAGAAACTGCAAAGCTCAACTTTGCCAAGCTGCTCTCACACCCCAGGGTTAGGTAAGTGCAGTTGTCTCCAAGTATTCACTCCTTGGTTTGGTTCCCATTAAGGGGAATCCTCACACTCAGACATCTGCTGACCAAGCTGCTCCTACAAAATGACATCCATTTCACAAGGCCATCACTGAGTTCTGTTTAAGGTAGTTTTCCTTCTTTAAGTGTTACAGTGTACATGTTATCCATGAATAAACCACTTAAAGTCATGTGCAAGTTGAACAAAAACCAGCTTTAAGAAGGCTTAAAATGTAGAATCTTCAAAAAAAAAATATGTAAAACACTCAAGTTCTTAAAGAAGAAGCCCCTCCCCTGACCAGCTGCCCCTTTGAAGTTGCCAGTCATCTCTCTCTAATTTAGGTTCAGTTCATGAAATACAACTTTCACCCCTTAGAACAATTCTTTCTCTCATCTACTAATGAAACTAACTACTCAGTGCTGGAGATAAATATTTGTTACAACATATTTAGACTCAGCTTTGCCTATCTGGCAAATCATTAATTTGTTTCAAGCATTCCTATGGTGAAATATATCTATATGAGGGGAACTTTTATATGTGCTAACACTGGTCTATATATTTTATAATCCATACACACACAAGAATAAAAAACTGTTTATTAAAATAGTTTTGAGGTCATATAACTCACTCTTTACTATAAATATTAGTTATCTTACAGATAAAACATTAAGTGTGTTTGTGGAGGGGTCAGGATTTTTTTTTTCATTTTTATTTTTTCCCCACAAAGTATTTTCCTCCCAGTTTGAATATATTTTTTTTTACTCATCCACACGATCCTGAAAGTATTCATCCACAAGAGCAGATTTATCTTCTTCATATTCCTGCCAAAGAGAAAACAGAAAAATACAAACTTTATATATAGGTCAAAATTGAGATCCAAGTATTCTGCAGTACAGAAGAGTAAAAAAATGAATTTAAAAAGGGAATAAAAGCACTAAACTTGTTCCTTAGGTTTTATGAGCCGAATAATAAAACTAGAGAGGGCTTGGAACAGATTTTAACACAGTCTTCTATGATGTATTTTACACAATAGAATTTATTTCTAATCTCTATCTCATATACAACACGTGGGTTGAACACAGGAATTATCATGGCAGTTTGAGCAGTCAGGCAGGAAAGAATCTTACTGATCTCAGTGGTCCTTTCTGACATTTGAAGGTTAAAATTCTGTTGATTTTGAAAACCAAAAGCATTACTTTTAAACACAACCCTTTGATCAATCTGCATATGCAAGATGCTATTAAAGAATTCCACTTTTTAAACTGTAAATGAAGATGATACAGGCCTTGTCACCAACAGACTAAAGATGGCCCGCTTTGAACCATACTGAGAAAATAAATTATCAGCAAGGCAAAGAACATATTTATACTGTGGATCCTTTTTAATTTTTTCATCTCCTCACCAGAAGCACCTTACCTTTGGCTCTTTAAACTCCAGATCCTCTCCATACTGGATGGTGAAGTCTATGTGCTGCAGGACGATGTTGATACTTTCCTCGTCAGAGCGGTCGAAAGGCAGAAATCGAACCATTCCATAGTCATCGATCTGGAGGGAGGAGCCAAAAGAAAATCCAGTAAGTTAACTCTCAGTCACAGCACTCTAAGCCACCTCCTTAAACCACACTTGTCTGCACTGCTAAAATACCACTCAAAGCCACGCTGCAAAACAGTGGCAATTCCCCACTCAGAGAGTTCTACACGATAGAAAAAGCCATTTCCCAAAGGATTCACAGAAAATGTATTGGCTACAATCCAAACATCAAGAGTATAGTATCAATAGCATCAAGAATCTTATGCTAATCTGAAAAAATAAAGAGCTGAGTTAAAAGAGGCAAAAAGTGATATTGAATTTAAGGATACCAGTTCAAAAGCAATATACCTACCAATCCACATATAGATTTAGTCAGCTTCTTAAACCTTTTGCTTTTCAATATATTTGTAGAATCTTCAATCATAGAATACATGTCTGGATCTAAGTACCTGGGAGAAACAAAGTCATCATTAACACTCAAAGTCTGTCATTTAGAATGACACAAGAGATGCAAGATGATTATTTACAGAAAAATCCAGAGATCAGTACAAACATGGAGCTGTTCTTTTGACTCTGTAAGCATCCTATTCAGCTGTTTAAAGACTATGTTTAATATAAACCAAATCCATCTTGTCCCATTCCAAAAGAGGATGTTTAAATTGTGAGAAACATTAGACTGAATTTTGAGCGAACTTTGCCTCAATATATCACACTACAGAGTAAATAATTTTTTGGAACTTACTTTTCTATTTCCTTCTTGGCTTTCTTGCTCAGCAAATCCATTTTGGTCATGATGTTAATCTGTGGAATCTCTAAAGATATCATTGCACTGAGTGCTGCCAGAATTCCAGAGATAAACTGAAAAGAGAAGGAAAAATGATGTATTAAAGTACAGAAAAACACAAACCCAGCACGCAGGACACTCAACCCCAGACCAAATGTAGTAATGAATATATGGAACACGGACACAAAGCGATATGAGGAGTTGGGATATGAGGAGTTTCCCGTTGGAAAAGGGAGGTGTGAAGTATCCCACCTATTTTTGGAGCCTCGGATCTGGATCTGCCACTGGAAAGGGCATTAAGAAAACCCAAACCCTTCTCGGGATTGTTCCTGATAAATGGGGAAAGTGGCCTGCTCACTCTCCAGCTCTGAGAAAGCTCTCATGGAATCACATGAGATTCCAAGAATTTAAATTGGAAGCGACTTCTGGAGGTTATCTGGATCCTCCAACTGCTCAAACAGAGCAGCTTCTAAGTCAGGCCAGGCTGCCCAGTCAAGTTTTGACTCCATGAACGTTCACTGCACAACCTCTGTGCCTGCTCCAGTCTGACCACTCTCCCAGTGCTGGTTTTCTTTACATCCAACTGGGATACCCTTTGCTGCAACTCACGTCTGAGGCAGATGAAGACAAATCTCCCTGGGCTTAGCATTTTCTCCTCCAGGCAAACCCAGCTCCCTGAACGGCCCAGACTTTTTGTGCTTTGTCAATATGAACTTTTCCAACAGCTTTCAAATGGGTACCTTAAACGATTCCACCATAAACTGAGAATCCACAAGGAAGACTCCACAGACACGGAATTCCCACTGCTGGAGCTGCTCCACCAGCTGTTTCATCACTGGCAGGTGCGTGTAGAGCTCGATCTGACCTGGGGCACACTCAGGATATCAATGGGTAGGAATGGGAAGCAAACAGGAATATTTTGCAGTTGTATATAAACATGGAATTACACTTAATATAAATAAAAACTGGTAAGAAAAGCATCCTCTTTTAGGCAACTCTGACTGGTGAAGTGGAAAAGAAATAAAAGGGGTATTTTCCCTCCCTTGACCTCCAATTAAGTGTTATTTGCAGTTGCCACAGTGTCCCCACACCACATGTTGTTACCAAACACCAGTGCAGTCACCCAGAGCAGCCCAGGACCAAGGTAACTCCTGAAACATCTGGAAGTGACTCTGACAATTGTTAATAATGCAAAAAACCATGAATTATCATAACCAACTAAACCAAAGCACTGCAAATTTTATACCGTGATATAAAATACGAAACGATACCAAAACACTGACGTGTGTTTACCTGGGCAGTCAAACAATATATAATCATCCTCCACGTGCCCCAGGCTCTCCTCCAGCCAGTTAAAGTTGTTGGCAAAGTACTCCATGCAGAACACCAAACCTCCATTGGGGCCAAACCTCAGGGATTCATCCTCCATCACGTCGTCCACCTCTATCAGCTCACGGATGTCTGTGACAACACCAAACACTGGGAATAAACCCTCCAAACAGTCTGGGAGGTCAGGGAGCCAACATTCCTTCACTGCAGCACTGGGTGCACAGGGATCTCTATTCATGAGCTAGTACATATTCATTACCTTTCCTGAATACACATATATATGCTAAATACTTTCACGGACCGAGCTGGATATGAGTGGGAGTCTTTTGAGGGTCCCTGGTGGCCGTTTGGGGAACATCCCATTCCCCAAATTTTCCTTTCATGGCCCCGGATCCGCTAATGAATCTCTTCTCCTTCAAGGTATCCCAACTATGAGGTCAGGTCCAGATGTACTTTTCCTATCATCTTTATTCAGACACACTTTGTTCTCAAAACTATGACATATACAGGTAGATGTTAATCACTAGCCCAGGTAAATACAGGGATTAAGAACTACCTGGCACAAGACCCATCAGTCACCGATGTGGGGAGTCGGCACTATTACAAGGCTACATTAATCTCTGACACAGGTGCTGAGCATTATTCACTGATACAGGAACCAGACGCTATTTTGAAGTTTGTAACGGGCCCCCCCGGCGCTCACCTGCCATCACGGGGTAGCTGAAATGCTCGGCCGCCGGGTCCAGGTTCACCACCTGCACGGCGCGGCCCAGCGCCTCGCAGTGCTGCACCATGGTGGAGCAGTACGTGCTCTGCAAGGCACACACGCCCGTCAGGGCTGCCCGGGGCCTCCCCGCCGCGTCCCCGCCCTCTCCACGCTCACTTCCGCGTGCCCGCCGGGCCATCACCAGCTGCGCGTACCGCCGGCATGCGCAGCACCGGCAGCACCGGCGGGGAAATGGCCGTGCGGCGCCCCGTAGCTCGGCGGAGCACGTGTCTCGGGCGGGTCCCCCCGCCCCGTACGGCCGGCCTGGTGGGGCCACACCGTACCCGCCCTCTCGCGAACGGCGCGCTGGGGCGGGCGCAACGTGCGCGGGGGTGTGAGGGGGCGGACCGCCGCGGCCCGAGGGCCTCCGTACCGCCACCGCCGCCCGGGGCCCCCTGCCCCGCTCAGCCCCGCCAGCGCCTCCCCCAGCTCCATCTTCTCCGGAGGGCCCTCGCAGGGACCCCCCGGCGCTGGTACCCAGCATCCTCCTGCTGCGTACCTGGCGGCCGCCTCTCCCTCAGCCCCGGCACCGCCCCGCGCTGCGAGCCGCCCCGCCTCCACGGTACCCGACCCTCCTTCGTTGTTGCCCCATGCGCCCCTCCCTCTGCACCCCTCCCCTCAGCTCTATCCTTCCCCTTCCCCTCAGCTCTGCCCATCCCGTGAGCTCGCGCCCCCATCCCCTCACTTCTATCCCCCCTATCCTCTCTATACTCTCAGCTCTATCCCCCCCTTCTCCTCAGCTCTATCCCCCCCATTCCCGCAGCTCTGTTCCCCCATCCCACCATGTCCATGATCCCCACTGTGTCTGGTTTTCCATCACCCTTCCTCCCGACCTACCCTCGCTTTTGCCCCATAACCAGCCAGCACTCTTCTTCCCCCATTTGGGGTCTCCATGGGTACCCCAAGATCCTTCGTCTCGCTGTGACCATCTCCTGCCTCTCCTTGTCCCCCTATCCCAAACCTCACCCCTCTGGAGCCCTGGCATTTTCCCTCAACATTCCTCACTGCCCAGCACAGCTTGTCCTGGCTCCAAGGCTCCCTCTCACGTCCTGTTTGCTCCCATGGCCCTGGGGGATTTCTTGTGTATTCCAAACTCTTTCCTTCTTCACTCCTGCTTTCTAAGCCCCTGGCCTGAGAACCTGTGCATGCAAACCAGCATTAAGTCCATTAGCTGGCTGAGTTTGGTTTGCTTGTTTTGTAGTGTTTGAGGCTTTTTGCCAGTGTCCTCGGATTGTAATTCTTCAGGCACAGATTTAAATGACCCCTTTTCTTTGCTAGTATGTGAGAGGTCCCTCCCCTACTCCTCAGTGCCCCTGCTGTTCATATGTCACTGATTGACATGATTATTCACATTGTGCTTAACCCAGTGTTCTGTAATTCCATGTGGGTTTCCTAAAGGTCTTCCTTTGTTTACAATGCATTTTGTGGCAGTAATGTGCTAGAATTCCATACTGCTTGGTATCTTTTGTAGCCATTTCCCCCATATGTTTTAATTATTATTTGACTCCTGTTTTTTCCTCCCTGATCTCTCTTACACTTCTTACGCTTGTACCTGTTTTCTCTGGGATTCTTGAGTCTCTGGGATTCTTGTTGAGCTGGGAGGGATGGGACTAACTCAAACCCAGAAGTTGGGTCCTGATTCTTCTGTTCTGTGCCCCCCAGGCGTGTGACATGGCCACGGATGTCGCCGAGCCCGTGGTCCCTGACTGCAGAGGGGACGGGAGGAGCGGTGCCAGGTCAGACGCCGACTACCCCCTCCGGGTCCTCTACTGCGGAGGCAAGTGCTGGAAGGGCAGCTGTCCATGATCCCTACAGTGTGCTGTTTGTGAGGGCACAGAGAAAGAGAGAGTCTCTTTTGGTCAGATTTTATTGAGAAGCTGGACCCTGGTCAGCTCGACCTTTCTGATTCTCTTTCTGAAACAGCTTTGTTGTGTATTTTATCCCACATATTTTTGGTGAAATGTAGGGATCTTCCCCCCTGAGAGACAGGATTGACAGCTCTCTGGGTGTGAAAGGAGTGGGAGCTCTGATCTCTTCCTGCAGAAAGCCAGTAAAGCACAGAAAAGGCCTCTGAGCTTTAGTGTGACAATGAAAAATGGAATACATGGGACTAATTGAACTGTGTGTAGAATTATTCTTTACATTACATTGTAGTTATGTGGGTGAAATTTAAAGGGAAGTAAATAATTTAGGTATGTTTTTTAGGTAGGTTTGTCACTTTGCTTTGGGCTTGAATACAGTTTCAGGGATTAGGAAATAGTCCCTGTTGTGTGTGAAAATCTGCACGTTGGTTTGGGTGGTTGTGGGGCCAAGTCCCTCTTTGGGACTTTGGCAGCTCTTGGAAAAAGGAAAGGTGACCAAACCATGTGGTATTTTATTGGGTGTATCTTTTGCCTCAGGTAAAACTATTGTTTCTTTCTGTAACTTATCCCAAAGCTTAAGGCTTCTCCTTCCCTCACTGACTCTTGCTGTGGTGGTTGTATCCTAATGCAGAACATGTGAGCACAGGTCTAACAAGAGAGGAATTAAAATGTGGAATGGCATCAATACAGTAATGGTTTTGAGCCAGTATGGGATTATAACCAGAAGTTCTGATGTAAGCAGGGCTAAGAGTTGGACTCGATGATCCTTGTGGGTCCTTCCAACTCAGAATATTCTCTGATTCTTTGCTTTGGAATTTAACACTAAGGCTGTAAGTGGAGAACTTCTTTTTGTAATGTGATTTTTTTTTTTCTCCTCTTCTTTCTCCAGTCTGTTCGTTGCCAACAGAGGTGAGTTAATTATTTTTTTGTCTGAATTTTTTCCTTCTGTCCTGTGATTCCTGACTACGATGATTCTTCCTGATATTCTCTGTCTTGTCTTAATTGTGCTCCAGCCACTGTCATCATTAGGATAACATGAGGTTTCTTATATGCTAATATTTGTATTCAGTCATCTTAAGGAGAAATGGCTGAGCTGAATAGCAAATATATTTTGGTGTATTTGTGATGTATTTTGTCTTGCCTCCACTAACAACATTCATGTGATTTTTCTCTAGTACTGTGAATACATGCCTGATGTGACTAAATGCAGACAATGGTTAGAAAAGAATTTTCCAGATGAGTTTGCAAAACTTACAGTAGGTAAGAATCTTGTGTGTTTTCCAAGCTTTTGGATGCTGTGAAATATGTTTGATAATGTCAGAAACCACTAAATAATCAACGTGTAGTTTCAGTAATAATATTTGAGCTTTCTTAAGGTTTCAGCTGTAACCAGTCACCCGTGTGCTTGTTTCCCATCAAAGTTAGTTCACTGGATTTTGCATCTGTCCAGGCTGCTGTGAATGGCTGGAGGAAAGGTCATTAATGATTGGGAACTTGTTCAGTAGCATTTGGAATTTCAGTGTTAACATTAGCACTTATTTAATTTGCATAAGTACTGTAATGAAGATGTAACATGCATCAGTCAAGGGGCTGCTGCATTTCAGCAGAGTTTACTGATTTAACAAAATATCATTGTACCATCCTGTTTCTGGAAGGCTGTCAGTGTCTGACCACTAATTTTGTTCTTTTTCCCCTCACTCCTTTCTGATGCATTTAAGAAAATTCACCTAAACAAGAAGCTGGGGTTGGAGAAGGCCAAGGAAATGTGGGAGGAGAAGAAGAAGAGAAGAAGAAGCAAAAGAGAGGCAAGGTCTAAATAGTTGATTGTGGTACTGATTTATAAGCAGTTTGGGGCATCCCTTTCTCACCTGCTGGTCTGGACCAGGGCACAAATTCCTCGGATTTTGGTTGTGAGCTGTGCTGTGACTGCACAGAAAACAGTGAATATCTTTCCTCTGGTGGCAGCAGTTGGTGTGGTGATCTGTGCTGATGGAAACGTTGGAGAGCAGGGATAGGGACAGCCAGGGAAAGGGGACCTGCATCCTGTGTCTCATTGTTCCAGTCATGGCTATCACACTTATTCAGGGAGCAGTTCTTCCCAACTAAAATCAGCTGGCATTCCTCCCAGGATACCCGTTCCTGCCCTGTTTAGCAGCAGTTTATAGGTTGTTTGCAGAGTAGAACAAAGACTGCTTTCCTCCATGAATGCCTCATGACTCTGCTTTTGCCTTTGTTCCTTCCCCCTCTCTGTATTCACGTAACAGGATTTGGTTTTATGCTTTTAAATCTGTTACCTGTGTCTCCACTAAGAGCTACGTCTCTTTGCAGCAATACTAATGAAAAACAGTTTCAAAACTCAGCTTTGGAACGTAAAAAAATTATATGAAACTACTTAAACACACTTTTATCTTCTATCATTGCAGTTTTTGCTGTTTAATTAACATACTTTCCACCATAAATCAGAGTGCTGGGATTGTTATTAATAGATATTTGCCTGTGCAGTGCCAGTTGTGTCTAGTGCTTCAGAAATTATGGTTAATACCAAGTTAGATTCACATTTTAAGCCACACATCACTGCAGAGGTTTTATTTTTGTGTCTTGGTAACCAGTTTTGTTTGCTTTGCCAGTAGGCAGTGTCTAGTGACAACAGTAATTTATGTTCTGTAGCTTGGATGCTTTTCCCAGAGATTTCAGGACATTTTCTTTCAGCATTAAATTATTGTGTGTGATGGTACAGTTAGTTTTCAGTCTGGGTTTTGGTTCTGAAATAAGAGTGTTTAAAATATTTAGGGATTTTCTCATAATATCTAAAGTTTCGTGAAGACTTACAGTCTGGTGTTAAGCATGATGGTTTAAGATTGAATGCAAAGAGAGAGGATGAGGAAAACCAAGCCTATACTTGCAAAGACACTGCAGGAATTTGCTGAAGCAATTTTAAGACAGAAATTTACTGTCTTTAAAATTATCAGATATCAGTTTGTAATAATGTAGAATTGAAAGTGCTGTGTGTTAGAAAAAAGAGTCACAGGGGTTAGTTTGCTTGTTCTAAATTCTTTAGGTTTTCATCCTGGGAAGGCTCAGGAACATCAAACTTTGGTTACCCTGGAGTAATTTGATGACTGTACACAAAGTCAGCCGAGATCTTAATCTGCCTCGAAGAATCCTAATTAGCGGGATGTAACTTTTCCAGGCTTTGCTCAGACTAATAAATGCCCAGTATGTGAAGTGTTCCCACAGGTTGGCCTAGAAACAGACAGGAGGAAAGATGATGTTCAATCACGTGCAGTTTTGCCTCGTTTCGGAGGTGCTGGTTCCTATATCAGTGTCTGGTTCGTTCTGGGGTCGTGCTTGGACATCCAGAATTTAATCTGCTGTGTGACCCGGCTCGTGGCCGCGGTAAATGAACGTGGGGAGGTTGCTTTGCCTCGGACACAGGCCCTAGGGATGTTAAACTCATGAAAAACATTAAAATAACAGTTTGTTCCTCAGACTACAAACCAAAGAACAATTCCTGAAAGAGCAGTTAAATGCAGGCCAAGCACAGTGATTAGTAAAGTGTGGGGAAAAGCCCTGTTTTGCTAATTGTAGTGGGGTTCTGCTGTGCAGCCCGTACTGGAATGCACATTTGACATGTATATATTATTATTTCTCTTAATATTGAGCTTTGGGGACAGAGGATCTTTCTTAAATAATAATAAACCCGAGACAATATGCAAAATACATTTTTGCTACCAACGCAGTTGGGGCGATAACAGTTTCTTTGTTTATAGGGATTAAATCTGACCTTGTATGCTTTTTTCTTTGATGAAGTATATCATCATTTAACTAATCATGTAACCTTATGCTCTCTTTTAAAGGTGGAAGAGGTCAGATAAAACAGAAAAAGAAGACTGTACCACAGAAAGTCACGATAGCTAAAATTCCCAGAGCAAAGAAAAAATACGTCACAAGAGTGTGTGGCCTGGCAACGTTTGGTGAGTTGACTTTAACCTGCCTTTAACCTCATGATATTTCTTCTGATCATATTCTACTGAGTGACCTGCTTCTGTCTGTGTGAGGTGAAAGTCCCAAGGTGCTTTTAGCAGTTCCAGAGGTACACTGACTTCTCTCAGGGATAAATTATTTAAGTCCTTATTTCCATGTTTTTTCAAACAAATAGGGCTATGGATTTTTTGAAACAGGGTTTCACTTGTTAGGCTTCAGACTAGTCTATTGTCTTTAATTATGAAGATGTTTGTTTTAAAAACCCTCTTATTTCCATCAAACCTGAAAATATGTTATTAGCAATTAAATTCACCTGTTCTTGAGACTGTTTAAGTAAAGCTTGAACTGCCTTTCTAATAAGACAGTCAAATGTTTGCCAGCTTAATGCTGTCCTGCATAGCTTTGGTTCAGCTGCAAATAACCACTTGGTGTTTGTAACAACATCTTACTTCACACATTGATCACAAACTCTGTTAGAAAGGTAAGTTTTAACCTTTTTTGGATTAACAAGCCATGTCCCATATTTCCTCTATGAGAGTATCATCCGATTTCTTGAGGGATCAGTAATACCTTGGTCTAAACTGGGTACCCTTGTGCTGGAAGCCAGTCTCAAAAAGTGTTGGGACATGTTTCTGGAAATAACACCACTGTGGAAAAACTTGTTCAATAACCATAGGAGGTGGAGGTGTTTTTTAAACATTTCTGCATGTGCTTTTCTGGTGAGCGTGTCCAGCACAGGCCCCCATGAACAGAACATGTAGGGGACATTCAGCAATTTTTATTTTGAAGAATTTACTGGATCTGTAGAGTCAGATGTTTTGGGTGCAAACAACAGGCTTTGTTTTCAATGGAAACCATAGCAAGGCTTCAGCTGTTAACTACCACTTTTTCAACAGTTAAAGCAAGATTTTGCCTTTGAACCTGAGAAAATACTTTAATGTCAGTGACTGTACTTAAATTGTCCATTTTCCCCTCAACAGAAATCGATCTTAAGGAAGCACAAAGGTTCTTTGCTCAGAAATTTTCCTGCGGTGCCTCAGTAACAGGAGAAGATGAAATCATCATTCAGGGGGATTTTACAGATGACATTATTGATGTAATCCAGGAGAAGTGGCCTGAGGTAATAAACCTTTCCTTCTGTCAGGACTCTACTTTTCCACAATAACCTGTGACTTTCTGACGATTTCAGAAAAGGTTTCATCTTTGGCAGCACAGACTGTTGCACAAAAATAGAAGAGCAGTTGTTGCATTCCCACCCTAAAGTGAGGGAGGCATGTCAGAATGAGTCCAGCTGTCGAATCTGTGGCTTCTTTGTGACCATTTCTTAACAGTGAATGTCTGACTATTCTTACATTGCCATCCTATTTTTCAACACCTCTTAAAATATTGCAGAATTAAAACAAACAAACAAACCCAAACCCTACACGCTTGTGCTTCAGAAAAGAAGCTAATTTGGGATTGGACCAAAATTGATGGTTGAGAGCTGTAATTGCAAATGCTTTCTCTGACTCTCCCTTGTCCTGGTATTTCCCAAGTGGAATTCTTTCTGAAATAACTCCATAGGCCTGTCTTTATTCTGAGCTCTGTTAGGCTCAGCTGTGTCCCATGAGCACATGTCACTCACACAGAATTTACAGCAGGGAGTCTGGGATGGTGCTGTTTACTTCTCCCACACTTCATTACATTTACAGGAGTGAATATTAAATGAGACATGTAAGAAGAAAATACATTTACTTTGCTGTGTTTTGCTTTTTTTCCTAGGTGGATGATGACAGCATCGAAGACCTTGGAGAAGTCAAGAAGTGAAAGACTACCTTTATTTAATTAAATGGTTATAAATGATATAGCCAAAGTGAGGCTTCTAAATCCATTTGCTCTGCAGTGAAACTGTGGAGAACCCACACCCTTGGCATTTTCACTGTTCTGTATAGGCTGCTTGTTTATTTTTTTCTTTTTGTTGTGATATTTGCCAAAGTTAAATCGGGGTTCTACCATGCTTACGCATGAAGTAGATTTAAATAAAATTACTGTTCCTCACTGAGTACAGTATCTGGTATTTTTTACATATACTTTCCTCAAACTATCTTACAGGAAAAGAAGAGCTTAAGTCATTGAAAGCTTGTTTTTCATCTGCTGTACTTTCTGCTGAGCTTAACTGAATAAGGCATGTGGCTGATACACGGACACTGGTACCTTGGGCCTACCTGCAGAGAATTTTAGAAATCAGAATGGAACAAATCTTAAGGTTTGTTAACACTGAAGGACAGTGAGTCCTGAAGTGGTCAGGCAGTTCCGTTGTAAATCACTGCCAAGTGAATTATTTATTCTAGTAAGTGGAAACACTGAGGAATATGTGAATATGACTTGAAAGTTCATCCTGTTTTCATAATTCCAAACCATCTCCTAACCCTGCTGGGCTTCTAGGGGAGGCAACTGTTGTGGCTTTATGCTTTTAGTGTGCTGCTGGTTCAAAAATAGTAGTAATGAACGCAAATTAATAGTGAGCATATTCCAGGGGCTCTGTTAGCCGGTGAGGAGGGTCCAGCTGCACACTCTACTCTCTGTACTCCCACAAACAGCCTCGAGCATCAATTTGGTGCTTTTTATTTTACTGCTCCATTTAATAACAATAAATGCTCCCTGGTGTCACAGTCCTGGAAGTGACGTGCTCCTGTCACTGCAAGTTGAAAAGGGAGGGGCTGAAGTATCACACGCCCTGTTCTCCACCCATAAATTTTGTTTTTCAGTGATCTTTGTTTATAAACCTTTGGTTTAGTTGGGAAAGGTGTATCTCCAGAGATAACTGTATCTCTGCAGTAGGGAACGGTGTACCTGCAGAGAACTATCTGTAGTTGTCCCATTCAACTCTTAGAATTCTTTTCTAAGCTAAAATTTGGAGTTTGCTTTTTGTCTGCTTAGTTTTGGGGAGCCCTGCTCAGACCCAGCTTGCCTCCAAAAATGTCAGGCACTGGGATTGCAGAAGGCAGTGCTGTCCCCAGAGCAGTTCTGGGTGCTTGGATAGGGAGTTCCAGGTTTTATTTAGAGCTTGATTACTGTGATGAACTGTAACATTCTGAAACTCTGGTTTAAGGATCTGAAAAGAATTGGTCTTCAAGGGTTCTAGAATTTTTTTAAGTGATTTGTCAATGATTGTATGATTGGGCTAATTTTTCCTCTGCATGCAACAAAGTCAAGCAGTATTCTGCATTTTATCTAATTGTCTTGACCCAAGATGTGCAGGGTAGCCACCTCCAGCCTGTACCATCCCACTAGGCTCTTACTCTTAGCCTTACCCTATTAACAACGTTATTAATTACCGCGTTTTTCTAGCAGCCCCAGCCCCAGGGGCGGGCCCCGGGACTCGAACCTGCGGCCTCGGGATTCTAACCGGTGGCGCCGGGTCTCGAACCTTCAGCCCCGGGACTCGAACCTGCGGCCCCGGGTCTCGAACCTGCGGCCCCGCCGCCCCGCGGGGCGGAGCTTCCACCAACGGCGTGCGGCGGCGGTGTGTCGGGGCGGCGGGGGTAACGGGGGGCAGCGGGGGGGGGGGAGCGGGGCTGAGGGCACGGGAACCCCCGGCGTCGGGAGGGCCGGCCCAGCCGTGCGGGAGAGCGCGGGGGCCCCGCAGGCCGCCCGGGGAGGGAGGCCGGCCCGCCCGGCGCGGTGGTACCTCAGGGCCCCTCTCAGGCCTGGGCGAGGCCGCGGGGCCGCCCCCGCCTCGGTCCGCGCTCAACGGCGCTTGTCCTCCCTCAGAGTTCGGAGCAGCCTCAGGGGTGCTGGGCTCAGGAGCCTCCATGGTGGACGTGGCAGCCCCGAACAGGTCCCGGTGTCCGCGAATGCCTGGCAGCGCTCTGGCCCCCGGTCCCCCATGAGTTCATCACTGCTGCGCTCTTCTTCGTCCCAGGTAAAACATGAAAGTGCCGTTAACAATCCGCTCTATTTTTGGCAGGAAATTACTCATTGTGCTGCCGACGGCTTGAGTCATGGACCACAGGTGGTACCACTTTGTACTGCGGAGGGTTTCAAGCCAAGGGCCACGACCGTGAGGAACTTTTTGGAATGGTTTCTATTTATAATATAAACGTATTTCAACTTAAAATAAAACGCTCGAGTTTATTACCAGGGAACTTGTCGCTTGCTTGTGTTGAAATGCATTCCATATCTCACCTTTTATAGGCACTTAGCCCAGATCATGAGAACAGCATCATTAAGAAACAGAGACAAGAACTCCAGCTTTTAATTGCAGAACTGAAAGAGCGTGACAGGGAGCTCAATGACATGGTTGCTGTGCATCAGAGACACATCCAGGCCTGGGAAGGTGATCGCCACAAAATACTGACTTTAGCAGAACGATGCAGCTTGTTGACCAGTAAGTGTTGTGAATATGAAGAATAAGATTTTGGTCTTTTAAGTATATTCAGGTGCTTTGACCCCTCAGTAAGAGCTTTGCGTCATGTAAAGAACCATTTCCTACCTTTCAGCCTTTAAATTGCATTGTCTCTTTCTGAGACCTAGACTTCCACCATGGTACTGAAGTGATCTGATCTGGGAGGGGGTGTGATAATCAGAAGGCTCTTTCTCGTTTGAATGTGTAAATTGCTTCTGTGAATTCTTTAAAAAATAATCTGATTAAATAAATGTGGGGGAGAGAGAACAATTTGCAACTTGCTGGTGTGCTGCAGAGCCCTGTGCCCTGAGGTTATGCTGCACAGCTCTGACATCACCCACAAACCACCCAGTGAAACACCTGGCAGCTCTGAGCAGTTGTTCATTTCTGAATCGCACGATTTTAAAACAACTGGATTAAATTATTTCTGAGATTTAAAAAAAAAATCTTTCCGAGATTTAAAAAATTGCATGACGGTCTCTGAGCTGTTTTCTCACAGACAACCTTGTCTCCTTTCTTTTCAGGTGAGCTGAACAACAAAAATGCAATTATAAAATCACTGAGCAAAAGGTTAAAGTTCGTAGAATCTCAGCAGAACGACAGTCAGGCAACACTTGAAAATACACAACAGAAGTTTAAAGAGCTGACTCAAAAAGTAACAGATTCATCTGTTCACTGCCAGGCTCTGGAGGTAGGGGTCGAGTAATGCTCTGGTTTTGCAGTCTGTGCAAGTACAGGATGCCAGTGGCATTTGAGAATTTCACTGGTGAATAAATAACTCATATTAGGGCTCCTGAGTTGCATTTGTCTTTTAGTACAGTAATGTGAGATCAAAGTAAAGGTCTTACTTGTTGGGTAAAAAAAGAGGGTGAGGGGAAAAACTTTTCTAAGCTACAGTTTGGAGTTTGCTGTTTGTCTGCTTAGTTTTTGGGAGCCCTGCTCAGAACCAACTTGCCTCCAAAAATGTCAGGCACTGGGATTGCAGAAGGCAGTGCTGTCCCCAGAGCAGTACTGGGTACTTGAATAGGGAGTTCCAGAAGGTTTTATTTAGAGCTTGATTACTGTGATGAACTGTAACATTCTGAAACTGGTTTAAGGATATGAAAGTAATTGGTCTTCAAGGGTTCTAGAATTTTTTTAAGTGATTTGTCAATGATTGTATGATTGGGCTAATTTTCCCTCTGTATGCAACAAAGTCAAGCAGTATTTTATGAAGCATTTTGTCTGTCTAATTGAACTAAGAAGGACAGGGTGTTAAGACCCTTGATCACAAGCAAAGTGGAGAACAATTTTTACTCCAGCCCTCTTTCCTCCACCTTGCTCAGGATCCCACATTGCCACTCACAATGTTTAAATAACGTCATGGATGCATTTGCTGGAAAAAATACTGACTTTGAATCACTGAAGCAATAGCTGACACTTATTTCTGTTCTCTAGGAGAAAAATCAGGATCTCCACTGCTCAGTTTTGGAGCTGTCAGTTAAAACAGGCCAACTGCAAGCAAGAGAACAGGAGCTCCTCACTATGCTCAGGCTGAAGGTAACATCTGTCTTCTCGTGGGCACTGGATGTGGTCACTCTGCAGTGCAGTTGTTGGTGACTGTACCACGGGGGTTCTGTCACTCTTGACCTCTCTCATGTTTAAATCTTAGGCTTGTTTGAGAAGGGAAAAGTGGTCAACAAACAACAAACTGGTTTATTTTCATAAACAAGCCCATTTCCAGGCTTTGATTTTGGTTTTTGTTCCTCAAGAGCTCAAAAGAAAATCTATGAAGTCACTGTAACTACTGCAGTAGGATGCATTGTTGGTTTGTCAAAATCCATCCATAATATAAAAATTAAGAATACATTCTGTTTCCTGTTTCAGGACAATGCTTTAATTGAAACAACTGATCACATTAATGAGTTTACGTGCAAATTAAAAAAGCTGGAGAGTGCATTGCGTGCAGTGAAGTCAGAGGATTTCTGTCTCAACAGAGAACAGAAAGGGCTCAGATTGACACTGAAAGAGCTAATGCTTCAAACAAATAAGCTGAAAGGTAAATGTTTATTCTGGGTTCTTAATTTAGTGTAGACCAGCACGGTTCCTTTTCATTCTGGGAAATACCACATTTTGTTTTGTAGATGTCCTCTCTGAAAAGATGGAGGAGAACAGCAAGCAGCACGAAGAAATCCTTCACCTGAAACATGAAAATGGCTGCTTGAAGAGTGAGCTGGCACTGGCAGGTAAGGGTGGGCAGTTGGCTTTTCATGCCTTAGCTTTCAGCAGCTCAGGGACTCCTAGACAGCAATTCGCTAATATGTGTGAAGGAGGCAGCTTCTTATCTACCTTCCTTGCAGTTTAATAAAGGAATATCCCTTGTGTGCCATTCTTGTGTCAAAGCAATATCTGGGGCTTCTGCAGGGACAGTTCTACAGGGACAGTTTATAGAATCTTGTGAAAGCACAAAGTTCACCAAAATGATTACACGTGGAGGAATAAATGGCTCAGAGTGGTCTCTCCTGAAAACTTTTGAGTCTTTCATGTCTCCTCTTTTCCCTCTTTCCCCCATTCCTTTCTGAGAAAGTTAAATAAGTCAGTCAATGAAGCACATTATTGCTGCTAGTAAAATAAATCCAGGTACTGAGGAAAAGTTGAAGGAAAATACTTGATTGTTTAGTTGTCTTATGGGTTTGTGCTCTTTTTAATTGGGAGGGGAAACAGATCCTGTTGATCTTAAGAAAATGCTTTTGGTTTGGTTCAGTACCACCTTCTACTGCTACACAGCATTAGCAAAAGCACTTGCTTTTGTGTCAACTCACTGTGAGTAATTAAACAATGACCTATGTTTTGAAACAGTGGAGAAAGCCGAGAGGAAAGATGAACTTTATCTGTTTGCCAAGTCTAAACAAGCGCGGATTGAAAAGGAGTTATCCAGTTTGCGAGAGGTACAGCCCCGATCGTGTTCCTGCTCTGAGGTTACAAAAGCATTTTCAGGAACATCAGACCTGCTTGGAACAGTGCAAAAAACTTAGATCTGGCTATTATTAATTATTAATTAAGGAAAACTATCAAATTTTCTGTTTCTACCATGCTGGGGTAGCTGTACAATGTTAATTTTTTGGTGTTAAACTGCACAGCCCGTGGTGCCAGGCTGGGGAAGTCATGTGAAGGGCAGCAGGACTGGGGTGTACACACCTGCCCAAGGTGAACTCAGCAGCCTGAGGGACATGGTCTGCTGACAGATCAAGAGAGACTTAAACCCTGTGTGTTCACCTGCTCTCACTTGAGGTTCTCAAGGCATGTTCCATTTTTTTTTAATTGCAAATAATTGGTAGGTATGTTATCTTCTGCATTAGCTTCACAAAAAAATCCCCTGCAGTAAAAGCCAAATCCCATGATCACCTGCAGTTCTGTAACATTGAACAACATAACAACAACATGTACTAAATATCAAGTAACGGTAATGATATCGTATTTGTGGTGCCATCTTAGAAGAGCACTGAATTCTTTAATAGAAATCCTGTTTATTGCCGCAAAATGTTATTTTCCTAATACATGCAAAGATGTCCTCTCAGATTTGGAAGTCTGTGACAATAGTTTGGCTATGGGTATTAGTTTATAAAAAACACTTGAGGGTGTTTTTTGGAAGACAAGCGATGTTCCTGCAGCCCAGACTTTCACTAATGCCCATCCCTGTCTTTACCAGATCCTTGCAAAACAGAGTGACTTACAGTTCCCTTATGGCAACTCAGAGAGCCCTCAGGCCTCAAGGCAAAAGCATGAAAAGATGGCAAGCAAAAGGAGGTAAAGTAATCTTTTTTTTTTTTTTTTTAATAGTTTGTTCTCAGAGAGAGACTTCACTGTTCAAACACAACTCACATCCTCCCAGAGGTGTGTGCTGGGTCAGGGTGGCTTTGCTGGACTCGACCACAAACATCCAGTGAAGTTCTCAAATACCTTGTTTTTTATTTGATCAGGAGACACCATAAACATCAGTCAAAGACTGAAGTGTTGTGTCAGGCCAGACAGCTCATGATTTTTTAGAAAATGAAATAGTCTGGTGGTAGGGGTGTTAATCTGGCTTGCTCCTGCTTTTGTTTAAAAAGCGAAGTTTATTTCAGGAAGTAAACTTTAAATTAGGGAATTGGTGCACACCCTGGAGGTTCAGATAGAATCACCACACTGTATAAAACATGAGGAAATCTCAGACTGATTTTGGAAAGTAACAGCCAAATCTGGGCAGAGTTCTGTCAGGTTTTGGCAGGATACATCTGCCTGTTGGCATTTGAGCTCCCACAGAGCTGTGGCAGCAGCCTGTGTTAGTGTAGAGCTTTGGGAGTGCAGTGGTGGGTGCTCTTTACCTGCAGTGTTTCTGACTTGTTTTTATCGTGCCGTTGTAGCACAGGGGTGACATTCTCTGCCTCTGAAAGCCACAGCAAGACACACATGGGTAGGACTGAGGGCAGCCACAGGATGTACAAGGAGTGGGGAACTGCACCATTTCCAGAAAGTAGGGTAAAAACCACCCTTGAGATGTGTGGAGTAGATAATAGACAGTTACTGAATGCATCAGACTTGGAGGAAACTACCTCAGCCTTCTTAAAGCCGTGTCAAAAAGTTGTGAAAGGCTTGGCTGTCCTCACGGAAGAAGGAGAAAAGCAGGATGTTGCATCAAGCTTTGATGAGCTAGACAGTGAAATATTTCGTGAGGCAAACAATACAAGACCATTGAGAAACAGGGAAATTGGTGACAAGGAAGTGGAAAGCAGAGACCAGCAAACCTTTGAGACATCTATACCTCCCTATGAGCATTGGCGTAACATCAGAACTCGTGTAGATTTGCAAAGTACTTTGATCCAGAACGGCACCACGTCTGACAAAACTGGTAAGAAAAGTAAAACCTGGGAAGAGAGACCTGGAATTCAGTTTGGCCAAAAAAGGAGAGAGTCTTCTGGGATTCGCAAGTCTGAATCTGACTCCTGCATTGGGAACTCCAGCACAAGTGGAAGTGCCCGGTGGAAGCCAGTGTCAGATCAGGAATGGTTGGAGATTTTCAAACCCATAGAAAGAGATGGAAGCGTATGCAGTGGAAAAGATTGCAGCTGTTTGGATTCTACTCAATAGATGGAATGTGCCAGCTCATAAAGGTTATGAGCTTTTTACATTTAAGAGATTGGTATGAGCTGTAGTTATGTAGAAGCTTGGGTGTATAAGCTCTCAATAGCATCTCAAGTGATGTTTATAAAGTAACTGTTTTTTTAAAATTAGTCTACCAACTTGAAAAGCGGCGAATTTAAAATAAAAATAGCTCTTAAAGTATCATGATTCTATTTTTATGCATTTATTTTTTTCTCATCTCTTATCCTCAAGAGCTACGTGGGCAGGAGAAGCTGCAACACCACAGAACTTACCATATAAACTAATTGAGAAAAACACAGATTTTAAAAATCTTATGATGTTGCTTGTAACTCTGGTGGGTAAAATATGTTCTGCCCAGAGTTGTGCAGTGGTGTTTCTGTGAGGCAAGGAACAGATCCAGGTTTTATGTGATGCTTTGGTGACTGTGTTATTTCTGTTGAGAAATCACACCATGGCTGGGCACGAATCTAGGACAGGCTCTGAGCACAGGCTGCTGCCTCACTCAGGGCAAGAAACGAGATGGCAAGATTGAAAGGACAGCAATCTGTCCACTCTCCAGTTCATGGGACTCTATCCCTCTGTTTATGCTGGGGGAGGAAAAGGGCACATGGGGGATTAGCAGAAGGAGGTTTCTAATGCTCAGAAATGTCAGGAAAAGACTCAGGTGTCTCAGTGGTGTGGGAAAGTATCCAAGATAAAAATGCTGCTTCACATTTACAGGAGTGGCTTTATGCTTGCACAAGCAAAGGCATCCAGAGCTGGGGCTTGCTGTGGATTTGTTGTCTTGGTTCCTTTATCTCCTTTCAAAAAACTGATTTACCAGCTCTATTTCAGAAGGATTTCTGAAGTTATACAGAGATTTTGTAGCTGCCTTTTAGCCAGAGGAGAATCTTTCCAGCTGGTAGTTTGACAAGTACAGTAAATGAACAGCTGTTTAAACCTGCTGTGAATGTTTGCCAGCAAGTCTGCCCTACATCCAACCAGATTAATGTTATGGAACAGGGAGATCTGATGTATGGATGCTTTCAGTCTGCATGGCTTTTAAAACAGAAATATCATAGAAATCGCTGCTGCAGTGAGACAGACCTGTTCAGAAACAAGGTGAATGGGCAGCCACTGAAAAAGAATGCTGTCCTGGCACATTCCCCCAGGGCTTAGCTGAGCCTCATGTGTGGTGTGGGCTCTCTCTGGTTTCCACTGTCTCTAAATCATTCAAAGGACTCCCCTTACATCTACCCTGACCTTTCTTATCTATTCCCCCAGCAGCACCAATGACACACTGCCATCCCTCCAAATCCCTTCTGAGGCTGGATAATGAAAACTGCTTTCACTTTTTGTCCTGTCCTATTTGTCTTGTCCTTAAGTGAATTTTAGGGGAAAAGGAACAGTCTCAACCCAGACAGTGCATATAGAGCAGAGATCCCTCAGTGCGGGGGGCTGTGCTGCCCATCTGGGATTTGCTGCTGAACTATCCGGTTTTCTTGATGCCCACACTTGGTCCTGGGGCCCTGCTCATTGGAGATGGATTGGCTCAGTGCAAATCCCAGACTGTCTGCTCTCCAACCTCTGCTGACTTGGATTTGCCGGGGAACAAATCCTCTCCCTCTGAATGGGAGGAAGGCAGGAGTATTGCTTCTGAGGAGGGATTAATGGCAGAGACCAAACACAACATTCCTCCTGGGACTTGAATCTGGATCCTCCAGTTTTCCACTGCTGGTTTCGTAGTGCTGATGATGTAGTTTGTGTTAGGGAAGGGTGCTGGCACCTCCCTGTCGGCCCAGCAAATATTTTTGACATGAGTTCCTGAATTCTGGAACAGCCAACAAGAAGGCTATTTAAATCAAATACCTTCTCCAACAGCAAGGGGGATTGTGAAATCCCAGAGTGCAGGAATGGTTTCTGTGTGCTCTGACTTGGTGACTTCATTTATGTTGGACCAACATTTGCTGCCTTTGGATTTTTATCTCAATTCTTGTTTTAAAGGTGGAGCATCAGCAGGTAGTTAGTTGTTCAGTCTGGACTAAGCCACCTATTCCTGAGCCATCTCTCTGCCTCCAAATCAAAGCTGTTTCCCCCATCCCTCACAACCTGTGTGTTCTCCAAAACCAGCTGTGCCCATCACATCCCTTCCCATCCCTGTTCCAGGCTGCTGCAGCTTGTTCCCTCACGTCTGCACAGAACCTTTCCTTGTCAGCAGCACAGAAACATGAGCTTTTCTCTCTTAGAAGAGAGCCTGTTGTATCCCAGTGTTTTACTGGAGTGAAATGGGACACAGCAGACACTTGTGAGCTGGCCACTCTCATGAGGGCTTTTTCCCAGATTGAATTTCATTTAAAAATACACCTATTTGTAAGAGTCTTGACAGGCATAGAATGCATTGTTACACCAAAATATCTAAAGAGTATTTAATTAAATGTTATCAATTCAAAGATAGTATTTTCTCTAAAATACACATCCTTTTAAATTATTTACTGATCCAGACTGTGCTTCTGTTGTGTTCAGAAGTGTAATGATTATGGTTTGCTCCTGTATTTAAAAACAAATAAAGTAAAGCCTCTTTGGGAAAGCTTTCCTGTGATCTCTGAGGAGAGATGAGGACTGTAAAAGACTGTGAAATTCCCTTGTAAGGTACACCTACAAATATTCATCTGCCTAATGGTTGATTAAAACCAAAAAGGGACTTGGGTATGAGAGGAGTAGCAGAGTATTGGGAGGAACAAGTACTGCCTTTTGTGTGCAAGGTTAAATACACACTCGAGCACATGGTCATGGAGCTGATTGGAACTGTTTGAATGTCAAACCAACGTCCTCGGGGGATGAAAGTGATCTAAGGAAGCTGTTAAACACGGGAGGAACAGGGTAATCCCTGATGCTCCATGGTTTTCTTGGCTCAGGGCCCACGGTTATTTATGTTGTCCCACGATTTTCCCTTTGAAAGTTCAAAAAGGATGGTGATACTGTTTCTTCCAATGTCTTAATTTCTTTTTTAACAGTGAAGAAAACACGGGTGTGAGTTTCTACCACTTGGATTCTCCCCGTTTGACAACCGCCCAGGAGAGCAACACTTCTCAGAGATCTGTGGAATTCACTGGTGAAGACTCCCCTCTGCACATCAGTGACCTGGCAGTGACTAAGCCAACAAACAGATGCTGCAGTGCTGCCGTGGACACAGTCAGTATCTTATTGCAGAATGTCCTTGGTTGATTTTAAGGGGAATTATGACTGCAAATGTCTCCCGGCATGGAAGAACTAGGGACTCAAATGATGAGACAGCAGGCTTAAGGCAAAGGTGACAAAATACTTTTTCAAAATAGCTCCTCGTTGTCTCAATATGTCTTGGACAGCAAAAGTATAAATGAGTTTTGAAAATACATATATAAGCTTTTGGAATGAAAAGCTTTAGGAGAATGGATGCTGGCTAATAGGTAATTCCACTGAGTATCTGAGTACATGTGGACACAGTTATCAGAAGCTGTTGGACACTGTTTCTTTCCTGTTCTGCCTGGTTTTCCTGCTTTCTCATGTCTTTCTTTGTTCTGCCCTTTATCCCTGAAGTACTGCTCTTGTGTGTGCTCTGTATAAATGCATGTGAAAATCTGCTACAAAACTGGCACTAGCAAAGAGCTCTGTGTTTATTAGAAACACCAGCAGTTAGACAGGGCCTGTTACATTGCAGTGCTTTGAACTGAAACATTTCAAGATTAAAATGCTGATTCTTGGTGTGTTAGAACCCTTTGAAATATTCCATATTGGTAACTTTGTCTCCCTTTCTGTCTCCTCCAGGACACCAGTTCCATGCTGATGAAGCTGCATCGTGCTGTGGCTGAGTCTGGACAGATGATTGCTCGTCTGAACCTCAGCCTTCTCCCCCAGAGCCCTCACTTTATTCCAAAGAGCAGCCACATGGATATAGTATAGATTGTTCTCCCATAGGTTGAGGTGCTCAGGAATACTGATTGGGAACATCCTATCCCTTATGCTTGACTGGCACTCCATTAGCAAAGCACGAGGGGGATATTGTTTATAAGATAGAGACAATTCCTGCCTGCCTTAGCTGCAAGTACTTGAATTTTTTATAGGATTCTTTTAGAGGATCCTCAAGGTCATGACAGGATTTGACTTTTGCATGTGTCTAAACAGATGGAAGGAAGAAGTCATTTTGGGGCAAGCTGTAGGAGGCCTAGAAAAAAATGAACACTGGTTCTTTCTCACTTGAAACACTTGAGATGATTTCTCAGGCTCAGTGCACACTCACCACTCTGCTGCCCCAGAGGCTTAGAGTCAGAACTGCTTATTATTCTGTTCATGGAAAGGAGGGCAGTATAGGGAATAGGTGATATATAGGATAGTTTTGGGTATGAATTTAAACCAGACACGCAGCTTTAATAAATTTAGGGGGTTTGTAGGTTATTTTCAGTTCCTTCATTGCAGGGTCAGAGCATATACTCAGTGGTCAAAAAAAAAAAACCTGTATGTGGCTGTCTGGCAGCTTATTTTATGAGCATGAGCACTGTTAGGGAGTTCTTGTTGGGTATGTGGACATAATTGTGGAATAATTGGAGAAGGAGTCACTTGCTTGTTTTCATAAATAAGAATTTCTACCCTGTTTGACAAGGAGGTTGTACCATTTGTCACTAGAAATGAGTCCACTTGTACTGATACACATCCCAAAGGGAGGATTTAGGCTCTTGGATTTAGAGCAGGCTGCTTTCTCCTCACACATCACTTCCCTCTGAAAATACTGGACTCCTTTTAGCCTCAGATGAACTTGACCAGAACAACGTTTCTGTAAGTAACAGACAAAGCAATTTTTATAACATTCAGAACCATAAACCCTTCGCTGTGCTGGGACTGAGTGAGTGAGTGTAAAGGTTGTTGTGCCAACGTTTGCATAAACTGAAAGGAGATTTTGTTCGGCAGCTCCTCTGCAGGATTTCATTCAGCAGGGAAGACAGCAGCAGTTTAGTCTTTTGCAAATCCATGTAGGAGGATTCCTGAAAAGCTCCCTACAACACAGGGCTTGCTTGTGGCTCCTGCCCAGCCCCATCAGCTGTCTGGCTCCTGCTGACTGGTTGGCACGTCACAGCTCCGGCTGCCCATGACTCTGCTTTAGAACCTGAGCCTGCATTTTTGAGCTTGGAAATTGGCTTCTCGTTCAGAACTGGGGCTTCAGTGGATAGAACATAAAGCAGGCTCGTGGGTACTGGGGGAGCAGATCCTGAGCCACATCTGTGAAACTTTGATCTACTTTCAGAGCAGTTCTGGGTAAAAACTCGTCAAGCGTGTTTTAGTTAATCTATGCAGGCCGACTAATCTGTGCTTAAAACCAGGCTTACCTGGGGCGGTTTTAAACTGAGCTTTAAAACATAATAAATACCTTAGAATTTAATCAGTAAGAATTTGTATGGGTTGGATTCTGTGCCCTGCTTGGGGGAGGGAGGAGAAGAGGGAATTGAGAATGCCAGCCTGAACCTGGCAGCTCTGGAATTTCTATTCTCTGAGTCCTTTGATTTCCAGGTAGGGTTTTTGCATTACAATATAGACAACAGAACTTGCAGAAACTCTGCACAAAAGCCAGTTATCTGCTGCAGAAGAAAGAGATGCTAAGCTTCCTTCTTAACTTTTGATGTTCCATGAGCATGAAGGTGTTTTCAACTTGATCTTTATTTGTTTGCTTCTCTTTTTATAAATGCATCTGCAATATTAATACGCATTATGGATTTCTGAGATGAGCCTGGCACAGGATTCTAAGTGCATTTCCAGTAAAACTCTTGTGAGTACTGTAACAGCAAATAGATATTAAGGCAGCAAATAATTCCTTTAGTCAAATAATTAAACTTTCCTCGTGCATGTTCCTCATCCTCTGGGCAGTCAGATCTCACAGCTCCATTCCCCAGTACCTGCAGGCTGCTTATTGTAGTTAAAGCCCTTCTGTGTGTTACAGATAACAGGATCAAGGATGTGAACATTGTTGAATGAGAGATTGGGAAGTGTTTTCCAGGACCAAGGCCAAGGGCTGTTTTAGAATATTGTTCCTGGGCTCAGAGCCCCAAAAGTAGAATGTATTGAATAGAGCTGTTTCAGAATATCCCAAGCAGCCTTGCCCACAGCAGATTGTTTTTTCTTTTGGAATCAGGAAATTTCTCACTCTCTGATTATTTGTTCCCCTGATGTGGATTGGATGCTTGCAATAGGCACCACATTGTCTGGTTCTGAGGACAAAAGAGTAACCAGATATGGTTAAGATCCTGAACACCACTTGAAACTGAATAAGAACCAGCAACAATGAGGAGAAAAACCAGCAAAAAAAAAGAAATCTTCCAGTGCTGACACAACCAAGCTCCTGCCTGCAGAGGGAGGGTATCAGAGCCAGCTGGGTTGTGAAGCTTTGTGGCTTTCTGGGTTTCTCATATAGATCAGCTTCGATCCAGCAGGGAACTGGTGCTCAGTTCCCTCTCAGATATTCCAACTACAGTCCCTGAGCTGTTTCTCCCCTGTGGAGCCAAACCCTCTGTGCCCCGGGGAGTGGGGGTGGTTTGTAGCACCCTCACATTCTGCTGTTCCTGCATTAAGCCTGGAGACACTGAGTCTTCTCCCAAAATCCATCGTGTCTGTGGAGTGCAGCTAATGGGGCACTGGGAGGAGGTGGATGCTGAGTAGCTGGAATGCTGAAATGCTCCTGTGCAGAGCTGCTCTTTTCCTAAAAAGAGCCCTGAGGTAAAAGCAGCCAGAGGTTTTATAGGTTGAAGCCAACACTGTGAGTTGCATCCTGAAACCACTGATGTTCAGAAGTTTCAGGAGCAAATCCCCAAAAGTGCTGAGCCCTGTGCTGAGGCAGCAGAGTGGGGAGTGTGTGCTGAGCCTACAGAAATAATCCCATTTGCTTCAAGTGAGAAAGAGCCGGTGGAACAAACGCACCCACAATCCACTGTATGTCCATGACAAGAGTTAGTGACTCTGCAAGTCACTGCCTAATGCACAATTCCCATTTTCTTTGTGTGTTAAAAGGCACTGAATGGCTGTGATCGGATAAATCCGAAGCAGAGTTGGTAGCAGGTCCAGAAATAACAACATTTGTGCAGCTTCATACACAGAAGTGACCAAATTGATTTTGGTTGTGTTTGTTCGGGTTTAAAATTGCTTTGAAACCATTTGAGGGCAGGTGCACTGACAAACATCAGGGTAATTTCCTCTCTGGCTGCCAGGGATTGAGCCATTCTCATCAGTCAGTTGTTTTGTCTTTAGAGGGAGATTGGGTGGGGGAGAGTTGAAGAACTGAGGAAAGCAGTGAGTAAAGGGCTATATTCAGTTTTGGACAACATAGCATGTGCCACTGCTCCTAAATGGTGACTCAGGGACTGGCCAGGGACACAAAGATCACTCCTTTTCACAAAGCAAACTGGGAAGCTTTTATTCCCAAACACCCCTTTGGTACCCCTGAGACTGTGTCTTTCCGTAAAGTGCTTTTACCTTTCTGCTGTTTATATTTTTACTCTGTGTTCTTATTCTGTTTGCAGTGTAAAAATGTGTGTATTTTTACATGTGGTTGCTTTATATATTTTATATATTTTAAAGGAAACGTTCCTGCTTTTGAATAAAAATCTTTTAATTTTCTGTAGTAGATTAAGAAGTTTCTAACACAGAAGTAATTCTGAGGACTCAAGATCAACCCAGCAGTTACAATGGAAAGTTACCTCATTTTTTAACATGATTCTCTGAGTGTCTGAAAGACCCACAAGTGGTGAAAAGATGTGACTCTGCGGGAATGTGTTTTATCTTGAAATAAAACACAGAATTATGCCAAGATTAACAAAGCTATTTTTATAGCTGAGAGCTCAGGTTAAACACTAGCTTGTTTTTTAAGAATCTGAAGTGTGTAATTGTTACAACATAGGAAGTATTTTTTTAATCTTTTTATTTTTTTATGGTGGCTCAGAAGTATTTATAGAGTATGACACAGCCAAGTATGCTTTTTCTTTCTGTTGTTAGTATATTGTTTTTGTTCTGGACTTCTTGCCTTGTGCAGAGAGATGAATAATGTTTATAGGAAGTTCCCAATTAGTGTTGTAAGCAGGAACTGGGAAATGAATTGAAATGGGAGAGCTGTCACCCACAACATGGGCAGAACAACTCTTTCACACTCAGGAGCTGGTTCTTCCAGCAAAAGTTTATAGGATCAGGTGTGTGGGGGCTCTGTTTGCACTGTAGAGCAGCAGCCAAGCATCATGTGACCTTTTTTTTAGCATTTAACCTGGTTTTATCTTTGCCTATTGGGCAAGACACATTCTGTTATCACAGTTTGAACTTATTTTTTAACTAAAAGATCAAATAAGATAATAAAGGTGATACTTTGCTGTGTCTTTTTTGCCTGTTTAACACACTGTCCAACATATTTAGTACTTAATTCCTGATGGTTCTGAGCACAGACACAAGCTGGCTGGTCGGTCCTGTGCAGGTTGGGAGCAGTTGGGAACACCTGTGGCAAGTCCCCAGAGCTGTGCCAGCGTTTTTCCTGCGTGGGGGCAGCCAAGGGTGGGAGTCTCTGGCTGCATCCACTGCCACCAATTAATTGCAGTGAAACACAACACTCCATGGACTCCCCTTGTTAACTCTTTCATGTAGTTTTCTGCTTTCTCTTTAATTACCCCGATGACAACCTTTCTTTCAGGTCCTAATTGCCCCAAAATTAGTTGACCAGTTCTGATCAGAGCAGCTGACTGAGGGAAGCTCAGCTGCTCCATCTCTTTGCCAGTTTCCACAAGCCTTTGTAGTGCATTTATTCCTCTACCTGTACAGAACCTTTCCAGGCTCCATACTCAGAATCTCCTGCTGTGGCTATGACAAAAATTCCCCCTAAAAAGCCAGTGATAACAATACCATGCTGCTCACTCTGAAGCTGCCCAGCAGCTTTACAGAGAAATTGGTGCAACTTCCAAGCAGGAGCTGTGATATCTGGTTTAAATGTGTTTGAGTTTACTGGATGAATTCTGAGTTTAAACTCCTTGTGAGTTTAAAATGCCCCACTGATGGCTTTAAAATCAATACAGAAAACTGAGCTCAAGTGGTGCAACAAGGAGCTGCAGAGCTCTAGGATTTTGTGTCAGGGCTGCCCTGGTTTTGTGGAATGGAAAGAAGGGGAATGTTGGGGTTAATTTATTCAGCACTGACTGACTTACAAGCCAACTGCATTATTTACCACAATCGTATGGAAACACTTCAAACCCGGTGCCTTATTTCTGGAAGCAGCTCAAATACTCCAGGGAGCCCTTTGCTATTGTATCCTCGGACCGAATTATTATTAAAGACAACAAAGCTTCTGTTCAGCCGCGGCCTTTCCGCGGGGGGGATGCGCGCTCTGCTCGCGACTTTCCTAAAGGGAAGAAGGTGGCGATGGAGCTCCGGGGTCCTTAACGTGCCCCGTGTGTGTGTGTGTGCAGGTGTATTGGGCGAGGGGAGATGGCTAATAGGGATGAGAGGGGATTGTCGCGCGGGGCCGTCCCCGCCGTGTGTGGTGTTCCCTGAGCTGGGGAATCGTCTCGGTGCCCGCGGGGGCGGTGGGGACGCGTCCCCTCCCCCGTTGTCCCCTCCCCAGTGTCCCCCTCCCGTGGTCCCCTCCCCGTGTCCCCTCCCTGTCCCCTCCCTTCCCCGCCCGGCGCCGCGGTCGACCTGCCGCGGGGCTTGAAGTTCCGGCGCGGCCGCCAGGGGGCGCCCCCGCGCTCGGCGCAGGTGCGCGGCCGGGAGGGGCGAGGGGGCCGGCGCCGGTCGCTTGCCGCCCGGAGCGGTGACGGGCGCGGGAGCAGCCCGCAGCGCCGAAGGCCCCGGAGCCCCGCCATGAACCAGCCATCAAGAGCTTGCCGCGCGTTGCTGAAACCGCCCGGCGGCACAGTCCTGGAGGCGGAGCGGGAGCAGTTCACAGAGCCAGCAAGGGCCGGCGGAGGTGGTGCGCGGCCCGGGACCGGCTGAGGGCACGGTCCCGGTCCTAGTCCTAGTCCTAGTCCTAGTCTTGGTCCCGGTCCCGGTCCTGGCCCGTTTCGCGGGGCATTGCCTTGGGGCGCGCTGAAGGCGGGGGCTTCCCGGGCGATGGGATGGGATGGGATGGGCGGTCGCGGTCCACGTTCTCGGGGGTCCCCCCCGATGGGGGCGGCGCGGCCGCGTCCCTCTGTCCGGCCCCGCTGTCGCCACCGTCCGTCCGTCCGTTCCAGTGCCCTGTGCCGGCAGCGTCCCCCGCCCCCACCTGCGCCGCCCCTTCCTCCCGCGCGCCGCGGGACGTCCCGCGTGGCTCCGCGGCCCCCGCGCCGCCCGGCCCGGCCCCGCCGTGCGCCCCGCCCCGCGGAGCGGGGCCCTGGGCGGCGGAGCGTCCCCCCCGCGCCCCGCGGGCCTTATCGCAGGTAAACACGGCCCGGAGCAGCACGGGGAAGTTCACGGTGATCGGCCGAATCGGGGGCTCCGCAGCATCCCGAGGCTCCCCCCCGCCGCCGACCCCCGGGAGAATGGCATTCTTCCGCAATCCCCTGCCTCCCGGTCCTGGCCGCAACGACACGGGGGGCTGTTTGGCACCGCGGGTGGATTTCCCTCGGCCCCCGCGGCTCTGGGGTCTCCCCGCGGGGATGGAGGTGTGTGAACCCACGGGGGCGGCTGAGCTAAAACAAAGCCCAAACGTGGTTGTGCCCTGTCGTGTCTGCCTTGGCCGGAGTGTCCGTAGCCCTGTGGCCCCCGCAGGGTGGGTGATGCTCAGGCACCGATGGGGCCAGCATATGGCTGGTGGGAAATGAATCATTCCAACAGTATGGGCAGAGGGATGGACAGAGCGACGGGCTCGCTGCTGTCCCAGCAAAAATAGCAGTGCCCTCTGCACACATCCTCTGACCCCTCTGGTTTGGCAGGCGGTGCATTCAGCGCAGGTGTTTTCCCCTTTGCCCCTTTGCTTTGCTGGCCCTTCCCTGGCCCCTGGGCTGGTTTGGCCCAGGAGGGCACTGGTGAAGACAGGTGGGAATTCCAGGCCTAGCAGGGTCACGGTGGGTAGGAAATAGAGCTTGTTGGGTTTGGGGAGCAACACGAGAAAACCAGCAATTCCGGTTCCCTCTGGACGCGTCTCCTTCAATCATCCCACTGGGCACCGCTGATAAAGAGTCGTGGCGGCAGCACTGCCCCGTGCACCCTCCTCCCGCCTGCCCTTCCAGGGCATTTGGGACTTTTCAGTGGGACTGGTGCCCTGCACAGTTACAACTTTGCTCAGTCCAGGGGTGCTGTGGGCAGAGCTGTGTACAGGGCAAAGAGGTGGTCGCTCTCCATTAGAGGTTTTAGCTCTGTGACCCCAAGCTCACTGGCTGACAGTCACATTCACCACCCAGAACTGACCCTTTTTTTCCAACAGAAAAACTGTTCTAAAGGAGCTTTATCTTGGTGTGGTTTCTGTAGTGGTGCTTCAGTGAGAGCAGAACTGTTCCAGTGTCAGTACGTGGGTATTGATCTGCCTTTTAGCTCTAATTATAGCAGCTGTGGAGTTGGCCACAGGTCGCTTCTGTGTCACAGAGATGCTGGTGGCACATCCCCTCCGGGATTCCTTACCATCCTGGAGAAGGATGCTGCAGGAATCTAGAGCTCCATCACCTTTTTTCCTGCGAGGGCCGGTACAGACAGGGGTTGCTGACCCCGCTGTGATCCCCCCACCCCCCAGGTGCTCGTGGGTGATGTGCAGGTCTCCTGCTTTCCCTGAAAATGCTTTTCCAGGTCTTGTGCTGGGGTGATTCAGATGTTCCCCTTGGAGCAGACTCGTGTGGGAAGTAGGAAGCCACCATCCCACTCGGCAGCCTGGCAGGAGGCAAAACTTGCCAGGTTTTGCTTTTCTGAAACAAAAATGTTAAAAATCCAACGAGTTCCCAAGCTTCCAGGATTATGTTGTCTGTGACTGCCGAGTGGTGCTTCCTTGGTGTAATTTGGGAGGGAGCACTGTTAGGAAGGGAACCCCGGAGCAGCCGTTTCTAGTTCAGGTGTCCCGACAGCCCTTGTGCCGCCTGGCCAGGGAGCTTTCCAGCTCAACATCCTGCTGCCAGAAAAATATCTCCCTGCCTTGGGACCTGGCATCCACCTGCCAGGTGGGGATTGTGGCCCCACAGGATGCCGGGGCTTCGGGGAGCCGTGGGCGGGAGGATCAGCCCTAATTAAAAGCAGCCTGGAAAGAAAGGGTGGATGTAAACTGTGCTCCTTCATTTGGGCGCTTTGATCCCGGCTTTAGTCACCGGCTTGGTACGTGAGGGCTGTGAGTAAGGAGTGAGGGCTGTACCCTGTGGGCTCCCACAGCCCGCGGCCCGGCAGGTTTTGGGGTCGGACTCCCACCCCCGGCGGGGCTGGGGCTGCAGTCAGGGATGGGGAACAGTCCACAAGGTTGCATCAAAGTTTTGGCCAGGCTGGTTGTGCACCTGCGGTGACAGCAGGGACCTGCCCATCGCCGGACGTGCTGGTGGTGTCTCAAGAGGTCAGATCAAGGGTGAATCTCCCTGTTTCAGAGCCCTGCAGCCAGCAGGGACATCCTAAAGACACCTGTGTCCCAGGCTGCAGCATCACCCCATGCCCATCACTGGTCCCACCATCCCAATTTCATGTATCTCCTGACCAGCCTGATGTTTGGAGGCAGAGGAAGCACAACTGACACAGCAGTCCTGAGGAATTGGTGTCGGTTCAGTGCCACTGTGGTTTATTTAGGACCATGCTGGACATGGTGTCTGTCATGGCAGTGCTGTGGGTGGGCTGGGGCTGCCCCTGCACAGGTCCAGTCCATGTGCTGGATGTAAAATGGCTCAATGAAACCTCAGCACTGAATCACCAAGGATAAAACCAGTCTGTCCAACAGCTCCCGGGCTGAATTTTTGGCTGGTTGGTCTGGAAATGAGATTAAGGGCAATAAACTCAATAAAACCACCAGCACCAACAGGAATTACAGCTTGGTTTTGGGACAGGCCAGTGGGTCCCAGCCCTAGTCCCATCCCACTGAGCAGCTGAGCTCCTGTCCCTGGGCATATGGGTCAATGTTTCCTTTCCTAGGGGTCTGCCTTCATCTCACACTTTGGCCCTTCCACCTGTGGGGCTCAGGTCCCACCTGTGGGTTGGGATGAGTGTGATGGGTTGGGACAAGTGCATTGTCCTACTTCTGCTTATGGCAGGCAGCAAAAATCCAGGTTTGGGAGCTGTGTCTGCCCAACACCCCCCATGCAAAGCACCTCAATAAGATGCAATAACCCCTTCAGCAGCTCTTCACTGCAAGATGCATTTCCAAGCCCTGCCTTGCAAAACTTTCGCCTTGTCGCTGCCTGGTTCTTGATAAATCTTCCTTTCTGTCAATAACCCTCACTTTGGTGTCATCCTGGGAGGTGCTGGCACCCTGGGGACCTGTGGCACATCTCTCTGGCCGAGCTGCAGTCGAGGGCGCAGCCTCTCCGCTGGCTCCAGGCTTTCAGGTGGCTGTGGAGGCACTTCAGGAGAGGCAGCTGTGCTGCAAGTGCCTGTTCCCTGTTCCTGGGCTCTCCAGGCTCGTTAACCTTTGGGAATAAGAGGATTACAGCAAGTCACCAGCTTAACTCTGCTGCTGCTTTATGGCCCCACATGGCAGGGTAACACCGGGGCTCTCCCAGTGCAGGAAAAGCAAAATCAGCTCCTTTCCTCAGCAGCTGGGGGAACAGTTTTGGAACAGGCTCACTTTTTAGGTTGCATTTGTGGTGATTTTGGCCAGTTCATGGGCACAGCCATTTTAGACTCTTTTGGGGTGGATTTGGTGCATTGACACCTTTGGCATCACCCCTTCAGCACAGCATCAGGTTCCTCCTGCATAAGTCAGGAGCACTTGATAACTCAGCATCGAGTTCCTCCTCCTACAGGAAAGTGCCTCAATTCAGAGGCATCCCTGGACAAGCAGCTATATGGAAGCAGGTGCTTTCCCCAGGAGGGTAGATGAGATTTTAATAAGGTTTTAGGGCTGTGGGGCTGCAGGGATTGACTGAGTTTCTCTTCTGGCATGAATGCTGGTGATGGGGCTGCTTCCTGCCTTCCCAGCTGGGACCTTTTTCTCTGCTGGAGACAGAGGGCTCATGGACACAGGCACAGTCCAAGTGCTCCTGCAAGGGTGAAGCAGCTCAGTTGAGTCTGCAGGGACCTGGCGAGGAGGAGGAAAATCCTCATCAAGCGCAGCAATTCCGTTTTGTAGCCCATCATCACATGGGAGACACAACCAACCCCTGTCTAGGGTCATCTTTTGGAATAAATTAATAATTTAAAGTGTGCTGTGATCAAACACATCAAAATATAGATAATCCTCCTCCACTAATCACATTGCTCTGGATTTCTGCTCCATCAAGATGGGCATTGTGGCCGCCACTCCCTCCTTGCTTGGGGGCTGCATTTCCCCACGTGCAGCCAAAAACACCCCAAACCACTCCCCCCTTGGTTCAAAGGCTCCTTGTGATTACACAAACAACCCTGGAATTTGGCATCTCGCTGTCGTGCTTTAATGTTCCCGGGGCAGGGCGCTGAGTTCAGGCTGCAAAAATGCAAAAATTGGTTTCCTGGGACAGGGACAGCCGGGAGCACCAGCGGGGCGGGCGGGAGGGGCCTGATTCTGACAGATCCTGCTGGGGATGGGGGATTTTCATGGGCTGCTTTGTTTGAGGATAAAAAAAGCCTATTCTGATGTGTCGCAAATGACTTTAAGGTGACATGTGAGTGCTAAAATCCAGGGTATTCCCCAAAAGCACCAGCACTGTGCTTCAGGGGGGATGGGGTAGCCATGGGGGTCACACCATGTCTGACAGCTGCTCTCCCCTCCTCTTGCAGGCCATCAGCATCAGCAAAGCCATAAACACACAGGAAGCACCAGTGAAGGAGAAACATGCCCGCCGTATCCTTTCCTGGACAGCACAGAGGAGATCCTGGGCTGAGGCAGGAGGGGTTTGGGGCCATGGAGGTTTGGGAGGCAGAAGACCCACACAGAGCTTGGCTGAGGGGTGGCATCATGTAGGTTCATCCATCAATGAAAAGGCAAACAAGAGCCTATAAAATTGTGATTCCTTGGCAATAAAAAGCAGAGGGTCCTGGTGTGCCCTGGGGCAGGGGGAGGTGCAAGAAAAATATGAATGGGCGTCATATCTGTGGGTGCAGCATTGCACTGGTGATCTCTGTGCACCCAGTGTGTGTCCCCTTTTTAATGGAAGTTGAACAGTCCCCAGCCCAGCCTGTGCCCTGCTCCATGTGTATCCAGTTGGCCTTGACTGCAGGGAAGGGATCATCCTGGGCACACACCACGAGAAGGGAGCGTTCACCTTCTGGTCCTACGCCATTGGGCTGCCCCTGCCCAGCAGTGCCATCCTCAGCTGGAAGTTCTGCCACGTCCTGCACAAGGTCCTGCGTGACGGACACCCCAATGTGAGTGTCCCCTCTGGAACATCCCTCCTGCTTTGCTGGTGGGGGAAATTCTTGCCTCTTGAGATGTCCCTCTGCACAGAGGATGGGTTCCCCTCCCTGTCCCAGACACCTTTCCTAAGCTGTGGGGCTGTGAGGGCACTCTTATCTCGCACCTTTGAAACCTCCCTGCACAAAACTCCAACCTCTGGGTGCCATTGAAAGGCTGGAAGTTCTCACAAAGCTGGAGTGGTGTAAGGATTGGATCCATCCTCTTCCCAGTGTCACGGCAGACAGGCAGGTGCTGGCCTGTGCCAGCCCCGCTGTGCCACATCCCTCCTGTTTTTGCCCCCAGGTCCTCCAGGACTGCCAGAGGTACCGCAGCAACATCCGAGAGACGGGAGACCTGTGGGTGAGTGGGATGAAGTGGAGGTTTGTGCCTCCCAGGGGGTCTGGAAGTGAATGCTGAGTGACATTGTGGGCACAGAGAGGGTAAAACACCACCTCAGACACCCCATTGTCTCTGCTCCCTTGGGCTGATGGTTGTGTCCATGGTGGAGGGCACAAGAGCCGTAGGGCTGGTGCAGGTTCACTGGCATGTGTGGACTCTGCTGGATCTGGGTTCTCCATGTTTCCCCTTGTGTCTCCACAGGGCCATTTGCACGACAGATATGGGCAGCTGGTGAGCATCTACACGCGGCTCCTGCTCACCAAGATCTCCTTCCACGTCAAGGTGAGACCCTCTGCCACCTTCTCACCTGCTGTACTGGGGGGATGTGGCTTTGATGGGGGATGTGTTGCACCAGCAAAAATATGAGCAACAACTGATGCATTTTTTCTTCCTTTTCCAAAGCATCCTGAGTTCCCCCCAGGCCTGGAAGTGTCGGATGAGGTGCTGGAAAAGACTGCAGGGACGGATGTGAACAACATGTGAGTGTCCTGGCACCTGCAGAGTGGTGAGGGGTGTAAATGCAGGGAACAAAACCCTCAGTTGGAGCCCTTGCCATCATGAAGACCCTCCGTGAACTCGAGCAGCCAGAGCAAGGATGTCTCTGCCACGGAGTGATGGAGTTTTGGTTTGTTTTGGCAGCTTCCAGCTGACGGTTGAGCTGTTTGACTACCTGGACTGTGAGCTGAAGCTGTCAGAGTCAGGTGAGGAGGCGGCAGGTCCCTCCCGCTCGCCCCAGGGCTCTTGAGCAATAGTTTCGCTCTTTGGTTGGGAATAAAGTTCCGGGAGGCTGAGATTGGAAGCTTCAGTCCTTCCTCCTTCTCCCATGAGATTTCTGAGCTGGATTCCCCGGTTGATGCTCTGTAGGGGCAGTTGTAGGAAAATATTTAAGGAATGTGGCTGGTTTGAGCCCACCCGAGCAATGCAGAGTGTGCCATTCTGAAATATGTTTTTATTTCTTTTTGGTACAGCCACATTAATCATATGCATTACCCAAATCCTTTCTATCCCCCAGAAGCAGAGGATGGGGCTGTACCTCTTTCTAAAGGCTCGTTTCCTCTCACTGAAATGCCTCCAGGGAGAGCTGGAGGCCCTTGCCCATGTTTGCATCTCTCTCACCTCCTTCTCCAGGAGTTTTTAGATGACTTAGAAAGGTAGTGGATTCTTCCTCTGTCAAGAGTCAGGAACACGGAGCTGCCCTGGAAAACAGGGCACAGCAGGCAAGACTGTGCTCCCAGCTCCCATCAGCCTCCTGCTTCTCCTCCTGACCCAGTTATACAGAGAATTTATATTCATAAATACTTTAAAGCTGAGCGGGGAAGAAGCCGGGGTGGATATGCCTGGATTTCTGCCAGGGGAAGGGATCTGTTTCTGAGCAGGGGCAGGCGAGGCTGCGGCGCCGACGAGCTCGTCCCCTGCCCTGGGATCCTCTCCCAGATCCTCTCATGATTAAATAGAATGGAGCAAAACCTCTCACTTCCTCCAGCTGCATTATTTGCATCAGCTCAAGGGCAGCGTCCCGGGATTAAATCCCTCCTTTTTGGGATCAGGGCAGAGCTGAGCACCCCTTTTCTCTGCCACCATGGTCCCTTTGGGTGTTTGTCTTCCTCGGTGGGGGAAGGTTGTTCCCAGCTCAGCGGGACAGACGGGCAGCAACGCTGGTGTTTTCCCGTGTCCTGGCAAAGCCACATCCGCTGTGGTTAATGATCAAGCGGAGTGGCCGGGAGGGGGCCGGCTCTGCAAACACAGCGCCGGTGCCTCACGCAGCTCAACCCCTCAGTTTTCAGGCAGCTCAACACGTCGATGGCCGTGTCGCAGATGTCGGCGGTGCAGTGCCGCCTGGCCCCCCTCATCCAGGTCATCCAGGACTGCAGCCACCTCTACCACTACTCTGTCAAGTTAATGTTCAAGCTGCACTCTTGTGAGTCCCGGGATATACTCCATGCTGGTCTTTTCCAGAGTTGGGCTTCTGAATTTGGGGATCAGGCTTGCATGGATTGAGGCATCCATCACCATGTCCCAGCCGGGCTCTAAGGGTCTGCTCCACCCCATGTAGACATTCCAGATAAAGGAATTAGAAGGACTTGTCCTTGATTAATTCCAACCCGTGTGCCTTGGCCTGCCAGCCCCCTGCACAGTATTGCTGGGCAGCGCAGCGCCAGTGGCCTTGTGTGGGTATTTTGTGGTTCCCCCACCCACCTCTCCCTGCACCACATCCCTGGTCCCTGTGCCAGGGATGGGGATACCTCACTCCCACACTGATGCCTCACATCCCACTCCCACCTGGCCTTTATCCTGCTGGCTTTTGCAGCGGAGGGCTCCAGGTGCATGTGAATACATGTGCAGCCCCAGATCAGTCACGGCCATCCCCCATTTCCCAGGTCTGCCGGCAGACACACTGCAGGGCCACCGGGATCGCTTCCATGAGCAGTTCCGCAGGTAATCCGGGGCCAAGGTGGGGCAATGGGGTCCCTTCCCTCCTGCCAAACCCCCTCCCCTGCAAACAGTTTGTCTTTCCCTTCTCTCCAGCCTCAAAAACTTCTTTAAGAGAGCATCCGACATGCTGTATTTCAAGCGGCTCATCCAGATCCCTCGGCTGCCGGAGGTATGGCAGGATTTGGGGTGGTGCTTGTTGGTGATACTTTGGAGATCGTGTGGGTTCAGGGTGCATGGGGGTGTCCCCATGGGTGGGTTTGTGGTCTGGGGACACTGCAGAGGGACCTGCTGGGTCTATCAGCAGCACAGGGTTGGCTACCTCCCTTCCCTGGCACTCTGCCTCCTGCAGTTCCCAAAACCCCCTGTGATACCACAACTTCTTGTCCCAACAGAGCCCCCCAAACTTCCTGCGGGCATCCGCCCTGGCTGAGCACGTGAAGCCAGTGGTCGTCATCCCTGAGGAAGCCCCTGAGGATGATGAGCCAGAGAATCTCATTGAGATCAGCACAACTTCCACCACGGAGCCACAGGTGGGGGCACAGGGCTGGAATGGGGATGCAGGGATGGGCGGACAGTGGGGACAGGCACCCATAGCCTGGCTCAGCTCAGCAGCCTCTGTCTTCCCCAGATCACCTCGGATCTATTTGAGCAAACCTTTGGGCCCCCCAATGGCGTTTGGGATGACAGGTATGGGGGGGGTCTGGTGGTGGCAGAGGAGAGTGGCCGCTACCGCGTGGGACCAACCTGCCTGTGTCTGCAGGGATGCACAGATCGAGAGCCTGAAGAAGGAGCTGGACACGCTCCGTGCGGAGATGGAGAAGATCAAACTGGAGGTAAAGCCTGGCTGGGGCGTAGCTGGTGGGGGGAATGCAGTGGAAACCCCAAGGGGATGCAGCGGGAGTGGGGTCCTGACGTCCAGCACTGTGAGTTAGGACCTCTCCCAGTGCCAGGACCTGACTCCTGATGGAGATGAGGTGGAGGTATGTGAGACCTGTCCTTTGCTGTCACGACCAGCTTTATCAGCGGGGACAGAGCAGCTGCAGGGACAAACAAGAGAGCTTTCCTCTACATCCCACAGCTGCTTTGCCTAAATTGCAGTGGGGCACCTGGATAGGGCTTTTAGGGAGGGCATGAGTTCAGGGCCATGCCCCAGTGCCTGATGGTGGTGTCCTGCAGGCACAGCGATACATCACAGAGCTCAAGGCACAGGTGAACAGCCTGGAGGGAGAAGTGGAGGAGCAGCGCAAGCAGAAGCAGAAGGCGCTGGTGGACAACGAGCAGCTGCGGGATGAGCTGGAGAGGATGCAGAGGGTGAAGCAGGACAGCGACAGGTCCCAGCGGCTCTGTGCCGAAGCCGAAAGTAGGTGCCCTGCAGTGCCCATTGCCCGTTGGCTGCCTGTGCCACGGCTGCTGAGGGGCTTCTCACCCCTGCAGAGAAAGCCAACGCCACCGAGATCCGCTACACGAAGCTGAAGGAGAAGCACAGTGAGCTCATCAACACACACGCCGAGCTCCTGAGGAAGGTAATGCTCTGTGCAGGCAGGGACTGACAGTGCTTTGGTCCCTCTGCCACTGCTGGGGCAGCTCCCACTTGCCCAGAGCCCCCTGTATCATCCCATCGCCCTACACCCAGGGAACTCTGAGCATAGCTGGGGAGGCACCCCTTAAATCCATGTCCACTGACAGTCAGCATTCTGGGTACTGTGAGAAAGGCATCTTGAAGTTATCCTCTAAGCTAGTGTTTGGTTGGAACAAGTGTGGTGATGGTGAGAGTCCCCCTTGTCCCCACACAGAATGCCGACACCGCCAAGCAGCTGACGGTCACGCAGCAGAGCCAGGAGGAGGTGGCACGTGTCAAGGAGCAGCTGGCATTTCAGGTGGAGCAGGTCAAGCGAGAGGCCGAGATGAAGGTGAGCTGGCACAGCTCTGGATCCTTCCCTGCTTCCCTGCCAGCGCTGAACCCTTCCCAGCCCAGGAAACACAGTAGCTGTGCTCAGTTTGGGTGCAGGGGCTAGGGGTCGTTGTTGATGTCAGTCCCCGATCCAGGAAAAAGTTGGCATCAGGAAGGCATTGTTTAATACATGCTTCATTCCCTTTTACCCAAATCTGCCTTTCCTTCTGCCAAGAAAATGCCTCAATGCAAATTGGTGGGTTTGGGTGCCTTTGTTCTCTGGGTCCCAAGTTGATGGCTGCTCCCAAAATTCCTGCTCTGGGGAAAGGAGCCCTTCCAGGAGACACCTCCCCCACACCCAAGACCCCAAAACCCCTACCCTGCAAAATGTGGCTGGTATCGTTCCTGCCATCCCGGCTGTGTGCCGGGGCCAGAGCGTGTTCGCAGGGGCTGAGCCCCTGGCACGGGGTGTGGTTGCAGCTGGAAGACCAGAGCGTGCAGATGGAGCAGCTGCGGCAGGAGCTGGATGCCCGGCGGGATGAGCTGGACCAGGCACAGCGCTCACTCAGCCAGGCCAAGCAGGTACAGGGCTTAGGATGAGCCCAGATCCCCATCACAAACCCCTGTCATGCAGGACAATGCTCTGGCTACCACTGCTGAGCCAGAGGTCCAACAGCAGCACAAGGTGGTGTCACAGGGCTGAACGTGGGCCCAGCTCATAAGTGACATGAGCAGGGCGTGTCCTCAGGTGTCTGTTGGGCTCACAGCGTGGTGATAGGTGAGTGACAGGGCTGTCCTGGCCCCATGGCAGGTGGGTGTGGAGCTCAGTGCACAGGTGGAGGCCCTGCACGCCGAGAAGGAGGTGCTGAGGCGGTCGGTGAGTGAAAAGGAGTGTGAGCTGCTGTCCACACGTGGCCTCATCGAGGCGAAGGAGCTGCAGCTGAGCCAGGAGGCGGATAAGGCCACGAGGGAGATCCGAGAGCTCCAGGGCAGGCTCCTGGAGAAGGTAGGTGCTGTGTGAAGAGCCCACTGCTCCTCTGCTTGCCAGGGTGAGACATGTTTGGGGGATGCTGAGGAGTTGGGGGGCTCAGCGAAGCCATCACTGATGTAGCCGGTGGGATATCACTTGCACCAGCAGTAATGGGATGCTTGGCTCTAATCCTGGAAAAGGGAAATGCTGGTGATGGGAGTCCTGTGTCCCAATTGTGCCACTCACCTGTTCCTCCTGCCCAACAGAGCAACCAGGAGCAGAACCTGCAGCAGAAGCTGCTGGACGAGCAGTTCAGCATCCTGCAGGAGACGGTGCGGGAGGCAGAGGACATCCTCCGTGACGCCGTGGCCAAGCTGGATGACCCACTGCACATCCGCTGCACCAGCTCCCCAGGTAGGGCAGAAACACCGTCCCTTCTCCCTTCAGGACAGATAATGTTGCATCTCAGCTTTCCCAAGGCATTTTTATCATTGTGCCCAAGGAGATTGGGGTCAGACTTCCCAGGATGAATTTTTAACTCTCATCTCAGTACTGTTTTGCTCAGGCTTTAGTGCTGTTCCCCAACCAGGGCCATGACGACTCGAGCTATCTCAGCTCCCACTCAGTGGAGTCAGCAGTCGTGCTTGTTCAGCCCCTCATCAGCCTGGCTGTGCTAACGAAGCTGGATTCATTACAGATTACCTGCTGAGCCGGGCACAGGCGGCACTGGAGTCCACGGACGCCCTGGAGAACGGGCACGCGCAGTACGTGGCCTCCATGGCAGGTACCTGGGGCTGGGACCCGGTGGCATTGCTTCAGCTTGCTCATGTTTCCATACATCCAGGAGCCCCGGCTGCTGCGGGGCCATTGGCAGGTGGCAATGCCCTGGTGACAGAGGGACATGGTGGGGGTGGTGGGTTCCCATGTGTTCATTCGAGCTGGAAAGGTCAATAATGATCCTCTATAAGTTCTTGTGCTGATTCTTGAGTGCCTTCAAGGAGGGGCTGCAGTCCCTGACCCCGTCCTGTCCCGGCAGATGCTGCGGGGCTGGTGGGGGCCCTGGCCCTCTTCGCACACCTCACGGCCGACACCATCGTGAACGGCAGCGCCACGTCCCACCTGGCCCCTACAGACCACGCCGACCGTGAGTGCAGGGGTGCAGAGGGTATTGGGGGGGATTTTTCCTCATGGGGATTTTTTTTTTAGGGAGGCTGTACCAAAGCTCCTTCTGCCAGGGGCTGGATATGGGGCAGATCTTTTCCGGGGACAGCATGATACCTCCAGCTCCCCGTGCTCCCCTTCCCAACATTCCCTGCTTTCTAGTGCCCCTTGCTGAACCAGGGACATCACTTTGCTCCTGGAGACTCATTTATAGTCTTCTAGAAGAAGTTTGCTGGATGCTGCTGATGCTCAGCGTCATCCCCACAGATGAGGGGAGGAGGGTGGCAGGGTTGGGGTGGAGGGACCCTTTGTCCAGCGAGGGGCCTGTCACCAACCCCTCCTCTCCCCAGGGCTGACGGAGATGTGCCGGGACTGTGGGCAGCGGAGCCTGGACTACCTGGGTGAGCTGAAGGACAGGCAGAGGCTGGGCCGTGCTGAGCTGGGGGACGTGCGACAGGCGCTGAGGGGAGTCCTGCAGCTGGCCCAGGTAGGAGATGGAGCCCAGTGCACCTGCCTTCCTGCTGGTGGCTGACAGGGTTGGCTGGAGGGAGCACTGTGGGGTCCACAGGTTCTGGTGCTGTCCTTGAGCCATCTCAGCTTCTGAGTGCTGAGACCCTTCCTGGTGGTGCCCAGAGCCCGTCACCCTCAGATCAGCTGAAGTCTCTCAGCCCAGTAACCCCTGTGGAACAAAAATTCCCAACTTTCAGATATTTCTTCTCGTGAAGCTCCTGTTAGTCTTTTCCCATACTCCACTGTTAATTCAAAGGCTGTCAGCTCTCCAGGACCCTCTGGAGCCAAAACTGCTCCTGTGATGGAGTTTTGTCACTTTGATTTGGGGCATTTCTTACCTCTGAGATCCTGTGCCATGTTTGCTGCAAGTTGGTGGCACCTGTGCCATCTGACACCCTTGCAGGCTGCAGAATGCTGCTCCTGCACCTTTAATTATTTGGGGAGAGGGGGAAAGGGAGTCGGATACCTTAGTTTATAATTATTCCTTATAAATATTCCCTTCTGTCTAAAACCTGCTGATGCCTGCTGCCTCCTCTGGCAGGAGCTGAGGCCCAAGAGCTTAGACATAAAGCAAGAAGAGCTGGGGGACATGGTTGAGAAGGAGATGGCCTCCACCTCGGAGGCGATCGAGGACGCCGTCAGGCGGATAGAGGTGAGATGAAGCTGCAGGATGGGCCACTTCGGTGCCTTGTCCATCGCTCCTCCACCCTGCTCACCCTCACAACAGCGTGGCATCCAACCCTTCCTCTTGTGTTTCCCAACAGGAGATGATGAGCCAGGCCAGGAATGAGAGCTCTGGTGTTAAGCTGGAAGTGAACGAGCGGTGAGTTTTGAGGGGTGACGTGTGATGGCCACAGGCAGGTTTGTGTCCCATGCCTGTACCCTGCTGGAGTGTGCTCCAAACCAGGCTGGGTGATCTCCAAAAAAGACCGACATTCTAACTGAGACCAAAGCCCCCTTCCCTGGATGCAGTGTCAGGGGATGCTGAACACTTTTCTCTTGTTTTCCTGCAGGATTCTGAACTCCTGCACGGATCTAATGAAGGTCAGTACTGCAGGAACCAATCTGGGCTGTCAAAGACTGCACAAAACTGTCACTTGCCACCACTGACAGCATCAATCCTTCTCTATAAAACCCCTATCAAACACCAAAGCCTGTTTTCCTTCATTCCAGGCTATCAGACTTCTCGTAACAACATCTACAAACCTACAGAAGGAGATAGTAGAAAGTGGCCGGGTAAGTCTTCCCCTCATCTCTCTGCACAGGCATGAAATACAGGAGAATTTCCCCCAGTTTGCAGAAACACTCTGGATTTCCTGGTTTCCCACGTTATCAGCACTCTGGCAGTGCCTTGCTAGAGATGGGCTGCTCAGCCCTGTGCTCTTTGCACACATTATTATTATTGCCCTTGCAAAACCTTGTCCATCTAAAGATTATGGCCCAAACTTCGGTGGTTTAAAACAAACCCAGCCAAACTTTGCAGGCGTGGGGCTCCAACACTGACTTTCTTGATAAATATTTAAGCAGGTCAGTAAGAGCAGCATAAAGTGCACAGAAATGCTGTCGATGCCTTGGTTTATGATTTTATGTATGAATTTATATATTGTTATACTTTATACAGATATTTTATATGGATTTACGTATTGTTGTGTATTAGACAGAAGTTAATCCAGGCTGTAACATTCTCATAACAACAGGGGGCAGCAACAACTCAGGAATTTTATGCCAAGAACTCTCGCTGGACCGAAGGGCTGATCTCTGCCTCCAAGGCCGTGGGCTGGGGAGCCACACAGCTCGTGTAGGTACCCCCACACTGGAATGTTCCTCTGGGACACGGCTCCATGTGCTGCACCCTTGCAGGGCTGGCTCTTGCTGCTCCACCACCCAATAATCCAAAGCATCCCACTGCTGAGCTGTCATGGAGCACCATGGATAATCCCTTGTGGAACATCTTTACTAACTCCTTATGGAGCCTCATGTGGCTCATTGCTAATTCCATGTAGAGCATCATAGCCTGGGTGGGACCACACGGTCACCCAGTTAGGGATGCCAGTTCCTCCCTGTTTGCAGAATATGAAATCAAATAATCCATGTCCTGGTTCCTGCTCAGGTGGTTGTGGCTGGGGTGGTTGGGATCAGGGCAGGGTATCCCTGTGTAGGAAATGTGAAGAGTCTTTTGGACAAAGCTTTAAAAATCTCATGGAAACAAAATCCTCTCTGTCCAAAATGTCTGGATCAAGGCTTTGAATAATTGCTTTGTAAATGAGCTTTAATAATGGTCGGACTTGATGATCTTAGAGGTCTTTTCCAGCTTTAATGATTTTGTGATTCTATAATTACAGACAAAGCTGCTGGATCCAGGTCTGGTGCTGATTTCTAGGGATATTAGCAGGAGACGAATAATCTGCACTTGCCATGTGGTGCAGGGTGTCTCTAATACCATCTCCCTTCTGGCTGTAACGCAGGGAGTCGGCAGACAGGGTTGTCCTGCACATGGGAAAATACGAGGAACTGATCGTCTGCTCCCATGAAATCGCTGCCAGCACAGCCCAGCTCGTGGCTGCCTCCAAGGTGGGTGTCCCAGCAGGATCCTCTGCCTGTCTCCTGAAGCCATAGATCATTCTGTTCCACAGCATTCCCAGCAATGCAGCCTCCTGGGGCAGGGAGAAGGGAAGCTCTTGCCATTTTCCGGTCAGTCCATGAGTTTAATCCATGTGTCTTCACGTGCATTAATATTCCCACACCCAGGGCTTGCCTTGGAAGTGAAGGTGTGTAAAACCTCCCGTCTTGTTACGTAAAGAAAATGTTAATAACTAACAAGAAATCCAAAAAAGCAGCTGCAGGAGCCAGAATTGAGGATGGTGGATTTGGGTCTTGCCACCTTGCCTGTTGGGGTGGGTGAAAGCGATGGGTGGAGGTTTCAGTGAGCGAACAAGGATGCAGGTGGGGGAGTGGAGGATCCATAAGGCTTTTTATAGCAGGTGGTTTTAAAATGCATATATTTGTGTAAAAAAAAAAAAATTTCTTTTTCT
>NW_021940379.1:3568623-3569657 GCF_001715985.3 Manacus vitellinus
CGCTGCCTTCGCGCTGCTGTGCCTTCACGCGCGGGGTCTCCTCACCGCCCGGCCTGGAAAAAAACCCAAACTGGATTTTTTTTTTAAAGAATATATTTTATTTTTTAGGGTTTTTTTTTTTTCTTGGTAGAGCAGAGGGGCTCCTGTGCTCCCCGGGCAGCGCAGAGTGCCCTCCTCCTTTTCCTCTTCCTTCTCTTCTTCCTTCTCCTCTCCCTCCTCCTCTTCCTCTGTCTTCTCTTGTTCCTCTTGTTCCTCCTCTTCCTCCTCCTCCTCCTTCTCCTCTTTGACTGCCAACTGGCTCTCCTGGTTTAATTTAATTTGGGGTTCGTTTGGGTTAATTTTTTTTTTTTTTAAGGACTTTATCAGCACTAGAAGTTTTCAGTAAATGTAGCTCTACTGTACTGCTCAGACCCTTTCTAAGAACTGTGAATTGTTTTTACAGTAGGAAACTGTTGGGCTTTTCTTGCAACCATTTTTTAAAATTCCCTTTTTTCAGCCTGGGAATCACTTGACTTTGTTTGGGCCGTGTGATCAGCCCTCAGCAGGAAGGGAAGCAGGGCTTTTGTAAGGGAAAAGCAGTTACTGACACACACTGGCAATAAGGATACAAACATTTTTATTTTTTTTCCTTTTCTATTTTTTATTACTACAGCAATGTCAAGGGATCAGTTGCATTATGTTTTATATTTAAGATAATTAGCAGAATTTAATCTAGCCATGGCCTACGGGGGCCGGGGGATAGAGAAGTCTGCAGCAATAAGGAATTACTGATGTGGAGAGATGCGGGGGCAGACTCAAAATCCTGTCAGCTGTGTCTTTCCTTGGAGCAACTACCAGGATGTAGATTATTAAAGGAGAAATATTTAAAATACATTTGTGTTGCTTGTTGGTGGGGAGGGAGTCAATGGCATGGGGGGGATCTGGTGATTGCAGCAAACTGGCCCTGAGCTGTGTGGGGCAGAGAAAGGCAGTGAAGTGCCTCGAAGGAATTAGCTAAATGTGCATAAATAAATATAAATAATATATATAAAAGT
>NW_021940379.1:3570054-3587711 GCF_001715985.3 Manacus vitellinus
AGTCCCGGCCCAGTGTGAGCACAGTAGCCCATGAGTTCTTGGCTCTCACTGGCAGCCAGGGTGATGGGCAGCCTTGATGAAAATAAGTAGCTTAAATAAATAAAAAGGACTCCAGGTGCAGGATCAGTGCTGCCATCCAGCTCCCAGCCAGGGCAGCTGGTGCCTGCAGCCTCCCAGCTGCTCAGTGGGACCACGCCTGCAGGAAATGGGGATTTGGTTTATTCCGTGGTTCACTGGGACTGAGGGTCACTGCAGCTCTTGGTGCAAGTTGGGTGATAAGACTGGAGCATTCAGAGCTCAGCACAAACATCCACAACAGCGTGAACACAGCTCCCTTGTGTTTAAGAGGAGATTTGTGAGGATTTAAAAAAAAAAAAAAAAGGTCTAGAATCAATATTTTCATCCAATTCCTTGTGACCCCCAAAAACAATTACAATCAAACTTCATAAAAGCCGCAGTAAAACCCACAGCTTTTCATCCCTATGACTGACAGGAGGCCATAAAGCAGTTAACGAGAATCACAAGTGGCTGTATCTCAAGAAAACACATTTATAATGTATTTTATTATTTATTTTAGTTATGTAGCAGTCTCATGATGGCTTACAATTTCTGAGATTACACGTCACAAACCAGACTTTACAGGTTTATGAGCAAATACTCTGGGCAGTGACACGAGTGCCAGTGCTCATTTCCCAGCTCCTTGTGTGCATGAAGTGCAGCCCCCATGGAAAGGCTCTGGTGTTGATAGTGTTGCTGGGCAGGGCAAGCAGCTGGTCTAATCCTGCAAGTTATGTCAACATCATCTCCGACCTGAAAGTTTACATCCTTCTCAGCCTTTCCATGAGGCTACGGAGAACCGGGAGCCCTGGGAGCAGGTTCTGCAGCCGTGTCCCTCGGGCGACCGCTGCCACATCAAGTGACAATGACACAGCAGTGACAGGGGCCAGTTTCCTGCTGAGTTTCATTTCTTTCAGAGCCCTTTTCTCTCAAGGAAGTGCCTTCTGCAGTAGCTCAAGGTCTATTTATAGGCAATGATAAAGACATATTTGCTGTGAGACTGACGCCATCCAACCACTCACACCATCACATTTCTTCATGGAAACACTGATTAATCGAGAATGCAAACTTTTAAACTCTCGCTACCAGAAGTCTAGCCACAGCTCTATTTAAAGTTTAAAGAATTTGCTATATTTAATGTTTAAAGAATTCAAAAATAAAACTGTGGCTATAAGATTGATGCTATGGATAAATGTTACTTGTTTACCCCCACTGCTCTCTCATTATGATTTACTTAAAACCACCCAGGCCACCATGTACAGTCTCAAAAAATAGCAGCAAAAATAAAAACAAGGTCCAAACCCCACTTGAAATGTAATCCAAGTTAATTTTTTATACCAAAATTAAACTTACCATCCTGTCTAAGATTTTCTTAAGTCTTATACTTTTTTGGAAAGTGTTTGCTATTTATGGCCAGCATAAATATCAGAATAGCAAACTGTGTATGCAGAGGTTTATTTTGAGACTCCCATCAAGACATCCTGCTGTGCAGCATCCAATTTGCTAATTACTTTTAAATACCATTACTGTGGCTGTGGAGAGAGGAAGATGTTTTACTCCATGTGCTCCCGAGACCAAATTTTAGTCAGTACCTGTAAGAGCAGCAATGGAAAATGACCAAGTTGTGAAATATTACATTCTGTTCCCTTCCACCGAGGTTAGTAAGTACAATTTACTTTGTTTGAAGCAGCTTTCAAACAGCCTGTTATCAAAACCCTCCTCTCCCCACCCTCTGGCTCCCTCAGCAGCCAAAGCTCCAGTAACCACAAACTAGTTTGAACATGAGCATATGAAGCAGCTGAAGTTCAGCAACAACCTCACTATAGAGAGCAAAGTGGACAAAACACAAGTTTCTTAGATCATTGGGGGGAAAAAAAGTGCATTGAAATGAAGCACAGAAATAGAAAACACTGCTGGTACACACTCTAGGAAGTCAGGTTTAAAAAAAAACACCCAAACTTCTGTAAAAATATGTTTTGAAGAGCCCTTGAAGGCACGAACAGCAGCCGCCCTTTGCAAGGCAGGTGATTTCCCTGCTGTGCTCAACCTGCCTGGCATGAGTTACTTGAGTCTGGGCAGCTCTATATTTAGGGACAGCATTCCCTGAATGGCCCAATTGGAAAAATGACCTGGGAAATACAGAAATACCAGCGAATTCAATCATTTAACAAATGCCTCGTGGGTATGCAAGCTTAAATCACAACAAAAATACGAAGCTGGAGTCCCCTTGTACCATCTTTCACATCTGTAGGTGTGAGACAACCAACACACACCCCAGGCCAAAGGACACTTCCACATTTCTCCACAATCAGCATATTCTCCTCAACCAGGTGATGTCATTCCAGTGCTGAGAACTGGAGCCACTTTGTCACCTCCCATCCTCTCCTACCCTTCTCATCTCTCCTGGGATGGGACCAGCTTCCTTCAGGACTAATGAATCTCTCAGAAATCAACCCATCCTGAGCAGTGGTTGCTAGAATAATGTGCAACTTTAAGAGCATATAGCAAGGTGTGGGATTACAATATATGGTGAGAGGAAACATTTTTTTTTTAAGCTTTGAAGAAAAAAATAATTCCTACTCAACACCTACAGGAGTGCAGAAAAAAAACCACCCTTGAGCAGGTTGGAAATCACACACAGTGTTAAAAATAGCCTTCAGCTTCCAGCAGGATCCAGGGTTCAAGGTATGCACTGGAAAGTTTCCAGCCTCAGCAGCCTATGATTTATCCTGCAGGTAGAGGGAATATGGAGATTTGGCTTCAGGTGAGGTTGAGAGTTCACCACAGGCTGCCAGGGACAAGGTGTCCAGGGGCACAGGCTCAGCAAGGAGTCTCTGAAACTCCAGTCAAGGCAAAAATCTCAAAAAACCCCAAAGCAACACATCCTGTTTCCAGTGACAAAGTCTCAGAGAGGTAAACAGGCAAATCTGTAGAGGACTCTGTGAGGGGTGACTAATGTACAACCAGAGAGAACTCAAATTACAGGAACAAGGGCTGGGGAAGGATCTATGTGGGCTTGCACAGCCTTCAGAGCCACTTCCAGGGAAGGGACAAGTCAAGGTCACATGAGATCCCACGTTGTGTCACTGACACACCTGTCTCTTTTGTGGCACTTTGTTTTTTTGTGATCCACCTGACTCCTGAGTCCCCTCCCTGGCAAGGTCTGACCCTACCAGCTGACTTCTTCTTTGCACTGGGAACAATCCCATGTGGAATGATCTCCTGGGGAAGGGCCACCCAAACCCCAGTTTTGGGACAGGCCCATGTGGAGCTGGTGCAAATTCTTCGAAGAGCTGAGCTGAAAAGCTGCAGCTTTTACATAACACCTTCCCCTGCCCTCGCCCACCTGCTCTGAGTCAGCACAGCAGGTTTTCCTCATCTGTACTCTCCTATTTCTGCATCAGCAGAAGGTTGTCAAATCTCTGCAGCCACCACAAACAGGGCACATCAAGAAACAATTAAAACAGGGATTTTCTTCCCTATAACATCAGTTATTCCGCAGCAGGATTTCTATTTCACACGCTATTGAAGTGACAGATATCACAGAAAACTACATCAGGTCTTTTCTGCCCTCTGACTCATACTCCTAAATAACTCTGGTTGACTCATTTCTCCTAACTTGGCTGAAATCTAAGGTTTCCCTCTCTTAACAAATAAAAGCAGCTCTCTCCCTTCCTTCAGCTTTTCCAAGTGAAGATTCTGAACATTCCCACTATTCCAGCTAGCTGCAGGAAATTAAAACAAAACCAAATTGATTCTAGCTGACAAGACAAGCCACCTACCTCGTTGCCATGATTACAACGTGCAGAACCTTCTCTGAGCACACCCTGGATCAGCTACACACAAAATGGACTCGCTATATCCAGTCACTAAAAACACAGCCAACAGATTTACCATGAATAATTAAAGCCATTTTTATGTTCTACATCCACCTACAACTGTGTTTATGTTGCTACAGAAAAAACACCATTAGGACTGAAAATCATTAATGTAAGTAACTGCACCCTGATTAAATGAAGCCACAACAGGAACAGGGCACCAAGAGATATGCTATTTTATTTAAAATCAGAACACAGTAGATTACAGAAAGACTCATTATGCAAACAAATCCACTGTATGTTTCACAACTTGCTCAGTATTAAACTGTCCCTTTATTAGACAGTCCAGGATCCCACAGAGGAACTGGTGCAGGATGACTCTGCCTCCTCCAAACTCCATGTTTGCCAGGAAGCTCTGTAAGGAATTGTGGGTTGGAGCTCTGTGTCTACATCATGATTCCAGTTTGAGAGGGCAGAGAAGTCCCAAGAGAGGTCGAGACTGAGGTTGTGGAAGTTGGGGCACTAAAGCCATGATGAGCCTGTGCCCAGGTGCCTCCTGGCATCCCACAAAAGCTCCTGTTCTGTCGTCCCTCCAGGGTCAGAGGTGACCTGTCTGGATCAGCTGTGCTGGAACAACCGACTGCACCCTCTCTAGGAGACAGCACTGACACCCACCCGTGAGTTAGGACAGTTCAGTGCTGATCACCAACCAAAGTCTAACCATATAAAACTAGTTATAACTTACAAAACTGCAGACAAACGACTGGCAGAAGTAATGCCACCCAAAGAGAGCATTTCCAATGCTACCAACACTCTAAAGCCGTGTTACACATTGTATTTAAGAGATTTTTCTCCACTCCAATTGCTTTGGGGAAGTATATGCTATTTGTAGCAGACATCAAAAATCCTCATTTTATATATATATGTATATATATGGCAAGCATCCTGAGCCACCCCCTCTCAAGTCTCAGCTTGCCTATGGCATTTTAATCTCACTATTTTATAAACAGTGCAAATTAGTACAACTCTAAACATCCTAGCCAGAGCAGAATTTATATATTAGCTATAACAGAACAGGAGAAGCTGTTCAAGGGCAACAGGTTGAAAGCACTGACACAGCTCTTGCCCAACTGATCCAGGTTAGTGTTTCAAGTTTGTTGCTGGAAGGATTTAAACAGCTTTCCACAGCCATTTTTCTCCTTTCCCCTTAAACATCACCAGCAGTCAAGTAAATATTTACAGTTTGTGTGCACACACACACACAAATTAATGGCAAAACGTTGTCCATGAGCAGCTGGACTTCAGTTATGAGACTGTAATAACTGAGACACCACATCAGTTACATCACCTACGTTCAAACTTACCCATCAGTGAAGGCAACTAGAAGCTTACAAATAGCAGATACAGCTGTTTTTTTTCTGAAGTATGAGGGTGAGTTTCTTTGTAAAATCAGTGCTCTTGAAGAGCCCTTAAATCAGAGTTAAGCAATGGCCATTCAAATGATAAAAATGCTAATTTCCTAGAATTACAATCACCAGTAGTGATCCTAAGGCACATCAGCCACATGCATATGCAATAATGCATTGTTTTGCTTTCAGACAGAAAAATTGCATTAGCTTTGTCTGTTATTTAGTGTGCACAAGAGTTTGTTTTTAGATAAAGTATCCCTGAAAGGTCATTGTTATCACAAAAGTTACCAAAAGACAGAAGATTTAACAAGTAGTAAAAATATTTTTGGACTACTAATACCAAGAAAGTTCCATACACAAAACGCAGTGCAAATTCACAATACACTTATCCATCACCTCCATCACTTCTGAGGACTTTCAACCCTCAGAAAAAAGTTGGCACTTGATAAGTGTAAAATATACCTGGTTGTTTTTATGAAATCTTAGTTAAACTGATTTGAGAGTGTTTTTGCGTAGCAGGCTCAAAGTATGAATTTCTGTACTCAGTCACCACTCTGGTAGCCCCCATCCACTTTAATTCTTTCCAGGACACAAACCATTTCTACAGCAGACTTATGTTTAGGATCCAGATACAACAGCTGCCAACCAAATACCAGCACTAAAAGCACAGCAAAATTACTTTGAAACGAGTCATAATTAACCATGCTTATACAAAGCTTCAGTGAGAAAATAATACCAAGTAAAGATATTACACTATTTTTTAAAAAAAACACATCCTGTACCATCACTAGATTACAGAAAAAACACACTTAGCAAACAAATCCAATGCACGTTGCTTCACAAAATCCCCCATCTATAAAAACTTGCCAGACTTACACTGGGGAATTGGTTCAGATGCCAATAACACTGACCAACCTTCTGCCCTTTGTCTTCAGAAGGCAAAACAAGTCAAATGATCATATTTTCAGAATCAAGAGCTTCCTGTTATGAGCTTAATTTCAGATTAGTATTTGCTAAGCACCACACTCCAGAGGAAATGATTAAGGGACAGTTCAGGGCCTTATGTAAAGAAAAAAATAAATATTCTATTCTGACTGATGTTGTTTGTAGTACAAACTTCCAAACAATGTAGTGCATTCCAGGACAGTGATACCAAAATGCTCTGAAATAACCAGGGGCTATGACAGATTCTGGACTGATTGATAACAAATTCACAGACACATTCTGTGCAAACAACAAGTGTTAAGATTTGCCTCCCCCAGTGCTGGATTAAAATACCAGCACACGTCTGCACCTTAGGCTTCGAGAATCACACTGAGAATGAAATGTGAGCTGTCCTAAAATGCCTCCTCTCCAGTGGCATAAGTCAAGAACAGATCCTGTAAGATGCAAACAGCCACCATGGAGTTCATAAAGTTTTTCTGTTTTGCCTACTCGCAGAGGAACATTAACTGCAAATTCCAGATGGATACACATGCCCAAAACTGCACAACTAAAGGAAACGGGAAGTTAAAAATAGTTCTGCTAAGTGAGAGACAGAATTAAGGGATAAAATGAAATTGTGAATCTTCAAGTGGGCAATGACATGTGAAAATCCAGTATTTGATTAAGAAAATACCCTGCCTAGATTCCTGGAATCACATGATATCAAAAGCTAAGCACCTGTGTAAAAAAATCACTTGTGTATCCAAGGTGTGGAAAAGGAGAAAAAAACAACTGTAAGAAAAAGTCTTAACAGGCAAGGAAATAAAACTGCCTGGTAAAGTGTCTATAAAACTCTAAACTGGCTCTACAAACAGTTTAGTTTCATTTCAAGAGACCAGGACTTTGAGGGTATCGAGCTGTTCAGGAGTGGAAGGAGTGCCTACTCTGATTACAAGAACTCTAAGGTAACAACTGAAATGCAGAAATGAAACTCTTGTAGTTTTCCCTGCCTGAAAACCACCCACCGTGTTCTGACAAGAGTTGCAGCTCAGTGAGCTCTGAGAATGTTGTGCACCTGGCCCTGAATGCAAAAGGATGTCAAGGAGACCCAGTGCACGCCCCTTGCCCAGCGGATATGGGCACCAACAGAGAATTCCTTAGAGACACAAACAGCTCCCATCTGCCACACATACATCCAGCTGTGGTGGGAACACACCAGAGCAGAAGAGGATGCTGATCTACCATCACTAAAGAATTCAGAGCGTGGCTCGGTTGGTAAGGTCAGGAAATCCACCACAGGCGGCTTCCCCGTTCGATGGATTTATAAAATTTAGACCCTCTCACCTTCTCAGGAAAACCTTGTCATCACTGACCTTTGAACACAAACATCATCACATTTACCAAAGCAACTGCAAACCTCTGTGCCACAGCTCGGCCTTTGTACTCCATTGTGCAAAGAACAGAGGCTTCCCATTGCTACAGCAAGTCTCTGATGGGGGGGAAAAGGAAATATAAGCACCAATACAATAAGTCAGGCGCACCGGAATATTTACTGGAGGATAAAGCCAGGATGTGGCGGAACACGAGGTGGTCTTTGGGGAAGAGCTGGAGGGTACTGTGGTACAAACTGAGATGGGTATCCTGGCTGTGGCATTTGACTTGTGGGCTGAACATCCCCTGGGCGAGGCGGGAGAGGAGGGTACGGAGCACCTGGATAAGAAAGAGCTGGTCCTGAGCTCATGGCTGCGGTAAAGGGAGTAGGGAAGCGTCCTGCTGGGACTGAGGAGGGTGGGGGGGGTGGTATCCGCCGGGGCACGACGGAAGGAGGAGTGTTTGCATCCGGCTTGTAGGAATCTTGAGGTGCTGGTGTTGTCTCGGGCGCTCTGGGCTGAGCTGGAGGCTGAACCTGAGGAAGTCTCTGTCCCTTCAGCACCATTTCTTGGAGCTTCTCAATCTTCACCCGGCGCAGGTGAGCCAGCTTCCTCTTGCTCTGGTACTCATCAATGAAGGAATCCAGTGGTATTTCACCATCAAGGAATTTTTCTGCCATATTCTGTCAAATACAGAACAATCTCTTAGAAAACAGAGCACTGCAACAGAATCTAAATGGCTCACATCCTAAAAATAGCAGCGTTTTGCCTGTGATTTTCCAGCTGGCATACGGAAGATGACTGGCATACTAAAAATTCTGAGCAGAACTTTGAGTTCGTTATTACTCAGAAGCCCTGGGAGTTAAATATCACTTTTGCATAAATTTACACCGAAGTAACAGCAGTAAAAACATCTGAATCTCACTCTGAGCATTCCCTGATCATCAGAGATGGGAACGAAGCAAGGCCAACAGCTTTCCAGATTGCCAGCTAAGCTGAATTACAGCTCAGTGCTGCTTCAGTGCCAACAGAAACACTGAGAACTCTGTGAGGCTCAGCACAGAGAGGCAGATTATTGCTAAGTCAGGTTTAATACTCACCCTTATTTGTGGCTTTGAGCAAATGATGTTTAATAATTGAGAGATGAACAAACATATAATCACAAAATCCAACCTGTCCTGGGAATGTCTTTTCATGATCACAACTCAAGGTTAATAAACAGATTTTTCCCCCTGATATAGTTATAGAAAATGCCTGCAGGCAAATCAGCAAGCAAAGCCAAGCACTCCCATTATTCTGAAGTTAGACCACCCTTCAAGCACTGGTATCACAGCAAGTGGTGACCACTGGCACCTGCACAGACATGCAGAAATCCTAATGGAATATTTCATCCGAAACACTGCAAAAACCAGTGCAGGCACAGTTTTTTATTAGGCTACTAATTGACATTTATAATGAAGTAATACAGATACCAGGCAAACACCACTAAAAAGAGATTCCATTTGTATACACGATGAGTTTGAAGGCAAAGCCAAGGAACTAAGAGGGTTTGGCTTTCTTTTCTAAAAGAGAGCATCTTCTCTCTCAAACTTCAAAGATGTGAAGACTAAAAAATCACTCTGATAAAAAAAAAATCACTGGAACTGAATGGCTGCTCACTGAAGTTCAAAGCAAAGACCAGACCATATTCTTATAAATATCCCTTAGTGTACACCATGTTAAACTCTGCACTGCAGGAATGGACTCTGGGAGGTTCAGTTACGGGTGGCAGAATTGGAGTGTTCTGTCGTTACCTCTGTGTCTTCCTCAATCTTTGCCCCCTCGGTCTGCAGCAGAGCCAGTAGGGTCTCCAGGGAAGCATTGCTGGATTGTCTGTCTGTAATGGCATGGAAAGAACAGAAAATGACAGCTGCCTCTAAGTGACTTATAACTACAGCCCCAGACAGCTCAACAATCTCTGAGGCACATATGTACAAGCAGCAGGCTCCTTGTTCTAGACAGGGTGTTCTACAGTAAGAGACAGAGTAAGAATATTGTCAGAATATTGTCAGAGTGCTAAAAGTTGACATTTAATTACAATGATACACTTATAATATTGAAAGCCAAAGCACTTCAGCAAGTGCAGAATCAGATATGCAATACTTCATGATTCGGTATGAACTGAAAGGTCAATGCAATATTCTGTTTGATTTACGATTAGTCACTGAAAATTCAACTTGTGTTTTTAGCAAGGTAAATGAATCTAATCATTAGGGAAGAGCAGGTCAAGAACGGGTAGGTAACCACACAGTAACAGAGAGAAACCACAGTATCTGTCACGAGGTGTAACAGACACTTAATAAATCATAATAAGTGTGATCTAGTTCAGAGCTACAGGAGAGTGACATTTCACTTTGTACCCTAATTCACACAGATAAAAATGAGACACCACAAACCAAACAACAAACAGGCAACGGATTTACACTCACTTAGAAAACAGCAAATCATAATTGTCAACAGCAAGTGTTACCTAGTTTTGTTTTCTTTATCTGGTATGCTTCAAAAAGAACTTGCAGCTCTTGATATTTTTCAGTCAAATTTGATTTCAAAGACTCCAACTTTGGCTGGTACAAGAGATTTCCTTCTGCCAGACTGCGGTTGCTGGCGAGAGTCATGTCCTTGCTGTGCTGAACATTTTGGGCCTGGAAAGAAATAAATATTTTAAGAAGTGCCTGAAATAACAGTGAAATTATTAAGCAGGACAATAAAAAAATTTGAAAACTTTTAAATAAAAAACAAAAGTAAAAATTAGTGCTGTGGTATTGAACCTGCAAATGATGACCAAATGATGACATGGACAGATAAAGCAACAGTTGCTCTCTGAAAAGATCTGAATTCCAGCAGTGAGATGCAATGACTGCAGCAGAATGTCACCCCTTATCTTGTTAACCTGCAAATAACAAAGACTGCATCCTTACTGTTCCTTCTCCAGAATATTCTTCCTCCAACTGTGTTGAACCAATCCTGGATTAATGCCAAAAGCTTCTTTTTTTTGGTTTATTCCTTCTGCTTAACATTTCCTAGCCTTAAGACATTATTCCTAAAGAACAACTGACAATTGTCACAAGTTCAGGATTCAGCCAGGTTCCCGTTTGCTCACACTCACGTAGGCACAGGATTTTATCAAGACATTCTTCAGGAGCTTTGGGAAAGCTGAGTGTTTGGGGAACTCTGTCCCAGGTGTCACATTTGATTCATTAAAATATTCAGACATCAAAAGGGAAAGAAACCAAAAACCAAGGGATCCGATTTCAGATTTTCAGTCTGAATCAACAAGTGGAACAGTCTTCCCATGGCACAACACAACTCTATTAAGCTGCCTTCAAAAACCAACAAAACTTCTAGTACCCTTTTTGTGACCTCCTCCATCAATACCTCCCTTCCAGCCCACCTTATCCCTGTTTAGCTCCAACAGATCCCATTTACAGACCTCGCACATCAGTCAGTGCAAACACGAGGGGCTTTCTCCTTCCACACTCCTGGGTGGATACAGAGCCACACCTCAGAAACAGGAAAAGAGGAAACCCAAATGAGCTGTTTAAAAGCCCCAGAAAAGGATAGGATCAAAATTCAGGTGTTTTTCCAAGCATAGCAACTCTCTTTGAAAGCAATTACTTCCTTTTGAAATATTTACACACTACTTTAACTTGCTAAATTCAAAATTGGCTCAGTGTTACTTAAACACACCTTTGCCCCCAGATACTGCTCTTCAAATACCCAAGTTTTACTCTCTTTCACCCTGTTTTTGCCAAACCACTTTAAAAAAAAAATCAAGGCAAGGATAATGTTAAGTCCTAAATTCTACAGCAACCAAAAATTCTACTCTAAATTGTGAAAATCAGAAATTATTCTTTCAATATTGTTTTGTCTTCTAAAGGTTCTCACATCAAGCCTAAGTAAACTTCCAGTCCTATGTTCATGTTCAATTTAAACCCTCTCCAAGAACCAAAGGAAAATCCCCTCTTCTTACTTTTGAATCCAATGCAAAACAATTTAAATTAAACTGGTTTCCATTTGTTTATTCTCATATGATCCAATCCTGATAAGACTGTTGCTTTCGAAAAGCTGAAAAATTTACATTTTTTCAAACAATTATGAAGAGAATTAAAACATACAGGATTGAACAGCTTAATGACTGGCATCCAGCTTCTTCCCAAACACCTGTCCCCACCACTGCCAGCCAAGGAAGACTGTGTGCAAAAAGACTGATGGTTTCTGGTGCCTTTTTCACCATTTTAATGAGTTCACTACTTCCTCCCAGTGACTCCAGTTTGCTCTGGTGGTTGTATTTTCACTGCTTGCAAGGTTGATAATTCTCATTTCAAAGGTGCAGAGTCAGTGTGGGAAGAAGACCAGTTTAATGAGTGAACTTTGATCTCTCTTTTAGGATGAAGAAGAAGAACACTTACTCAGGAGAGAAAAAAGCCAGTGCACACAAACCTATAAACCTTTCAAGGGCACAAATCCCAGGAAAAGGAAGCTTCAACTGAAATCATACACAGTAAAAAGGAGAAGGAGGACCTGATGTCTCCTCAAAATGTCTCTCAACAGGACTAGAGAGGACCAGGAAGAAAATGCCTTATGTTCTACAATGATTTGCTGAATAACTTTATTTTAAAATCATTTCAAATTGTAAAGATGAATAAATATCAGTATGACATAATGTATCTGACTTGTATAAACAAGGAAAATATGACTAATATGACCTACCTCCATCTAAGGCAGAGTGACATCCTGTCCTGTCCTTTGCATCTGGGATCTAGTAATTATGGACTAGTGTAAACTTTAGCAAAAGCCTTAAAAATACTTGTTTTAAACTAAAAGAAGTTAAGTTATTCATAATTGCACTTTAAGTTACAGTGCTTGAAATTACACAGGACTTAATGACTCAACTTTTTCCATATTTCAGCAGTTCTAAGAAGGGCATTTTTTTTTTTAGCAGGAGTTGAACAAAACCACTACTGACATTTAATAATGAATTCAAGTGTCACTCCTGAGGTCTTCACTTCCAGCATTAGTCTGTGTCAAATGTCTTCTAACAGTGGACACTTGGAGAGATGAGAAACTCAAATCTTACCCAAAACCATGAGAAGAACCAGTTCCTCAAACAAAATAAACTTAGGAATGATGCTTAATGAAACTTAAGGAGGAGCTGGTGAAGACTCATCCACCTGTTCAGAACATTTAAATACTTCACATCTCTGAAAGAATTTTGAAGTCCGTGGGACAAGTGAGTTCTCTTTCACAGCAAAGAGAACAGATATAATCCCACAGCAAAGCAACTTGAACACAGTCAGGATTTTACAAACCAGGATAATCTCTGGCACTGATGCTAAGGTCTGTGTAGGAAGCCTTCCAGCATTTGTTCCCCTGCATTTGGAAGTTAATTCAAAGAATCAGAAAGCAAATACTCTAAAATTTGCCTAAAGAGCAGTGTAGAAAAACTTTCAAGAAATGATGACTAATTTAAAACAAAACAAAAATAAAACAGTTGCAAAATCATCCAAGGGCCAAAGCCACAGTACAGCATGAACAGTCTATTAAGATTATCAGTGCAGCACAAAGCAGGCTTTCAGCATCCCTTCACAGCTTCCCACAAGCCTAAGACAGAAGCTGAGGACGGAGTAAATCCAAAAGATGTTATTTTGCTGTCAGATGTGCCCTATGACAAAAATGTGTGTTAGCAGGGAACTGCTCCTGAACTGGATGTTCATCTGCCTGCTGGAAGTGCAAGGAAAAAAGTTATTAAGAGAAATCAGCCAGGAGCATGGGACTCCAGCAGAATTCCTAGTAAGACTCTTGAAGTCATGAGCACTTCACCAGGCAGGAAACACTAATCTGAAACCAGATGAGAAATACCAGTCAGAATCACGAGACACAAAGAGACAGGACAATATTAAAGAGAAGATACACTTTTCTTTTTTTTAACTGCTAAGCTCTCACTATGAATTCTGAATGGGACAAATGGGGCAACAATACTGAGCTGATTGTAACAGGATTTTCATGGCACAAGGATGGCTCACCACTGAGCAGAGAACTCAAACCCAACTGCACGCTGCAAGAAAATGAAGCCACGGACACACAGAGGTTATAAAAGACAAAAATCATGGTTTATGCAGCACTTCAAAACTTAAGCTGCTTAAAAAATGAGTTTCTTTTACAGAAGTAATTTGAATAATTTTACTCAAGGATTTATTTAATAAGCACTTCCAAGAACAGGCAGCAGCAACTTCTTTGGGCACTGAGATTCTACTGCTTCCATCAGCTGCAGCCTCGTTTCATCTCACTTTTAGAAAAGGAAGATAAATGCTGGGTAAAATTAAAGCAGAACTAGTACCAGCTTAGCAACATTTGTACTATAAACGTTTATCATTTACACCAAAATAATGGTTTGTAGTAAGAGTTATTTGTGTAAAATGCTGAGAAAGGTCACCCCGGTTCACCCAAAAGCACATTCCCAGAACTGAGTCCTGGGACACTGAGCAACTGCAACCCCAACTACAATCCCACAAGGTCCAGCAAGTGCTGCTATAATTATAAGCTTCCTCAGCCAGTAACACAGCGAGGAGTCTCTTGGTACCTTCGAGAAAAAGTCTCTTAAGGAGCTATAAATAAAAGCAGCTTTGTGTGGCACTGTTTTAATTGCTTTATACATGGGACACATCCACGTTAGGTTCAGGTTTCTATAACCTTTCTCATTCCCACATTCTCTTTCACTTACACATACTCGTAACTTAGGAATGAAATACTGTAGTCACACTGCAGGAGTGGAAGGATGCACATTTGGAGTGTCAAATTAACCCCTGAAACAGGAGCTGACAGGTGCAGAGTAGGAGAAGAGAGACTTCTTTTACAGAAGATTTAACAGTGCCTTTTCATCATGGACTGGTGAATAACACACCCCCTACCAACATGTGTTCTGCAATAAATATTAAAACATGTTGCAAAGTAATTAGATTGGCTAAATTTAGCTCTTCTGAGCACTTAAGTGTTAGCTTTAAAAAATGACAAAATGAAGCTTAGAGGGTAAGTTGCAGTTCCTACACATTTCTTGCAGAGGGAACAGACACTCAGCCCTGCAATTTGCACTCATCAGACACAGGCAGATTACTCATTTGATGCTCAGCTGGAAGAGAAAAATCTATAGTTGTCACCCAAACTAATTCCTAACTTTGCAACTAAATTTCATGTTTGGCCAACAAGAACATAACCACTGGCACATAACCACTGGTTTCAGGACAGGAGTGGGAATCCAAGAAATCTGGGCATGAATACACAGAGTTTAACTTGGACTTTCTGTCCTGCCTGATCTTTTCAATCAGTTTTTGAGAAAAGGTCTATGCTCAAAAATCCCTTCTGTGCTTGCCAGTGTACTCTGAAATTCTGGAATGAGAGGAAGGCTGACTTCTTGATTTCATATCATTAAGGTATTGAAGAGTGAACAATTTTTGGCAGTGGAACCTCAGCAGTCAGTAACACAATGCTGCACTGTTACAAAAAGGGATGCTCCAGGAGATAAAAAAATAACTTGTTTTCACAGAGAAATTCACCAAATTACCACCAGTGTCAGGTCACAAATTCTCTCATCTGTGCTTTTTAGAGTTTTCACATTGACATTCACTTTTATAAACAAGGTACTTTTATGACCCTGCCTGGCAGGGGGTTTGGAACTAAATGATCTTTCAGGTCCCTTCCAACCCAAACTGTGATTCACTATCTCATGAAGATGAATACTGCAGATGTACTACAGAGATTACCCTGAAAGAGTTATAAAAAAAAAAGCCCTCCTCAATTTTAAAAGACTGGGAGTACCAGACAACTGGCTTCCTTCCTCTTTCTAACAGACAAGATGCTTGTTGTTCAAGCACTAAAAGCTCAGAGGCTGCAAAACCAACCTCAGAGGCAGGAAAAGCAGCAGCTTAGCTCTGAAGTCACAGTGTCACACACCTGAGGACACAGGTGCAGGGCACTGCACGTGCACATCACCCTAGAAATGGGAATGTGTGAGTGGGCACACACAGATACAGATACACACACAAATCCTGCTCAAATGCCACACAGGAATACATTCCCTTTAAGGCTGGAAGTGCCTATTTTTAGCTATTAGCAAGAAAGCTGAGTGGTTTTCCAAATCCTCCTCTTTGTGAACAAAACATTGGGGTTTGAGCTGGGTTTCCCCTGCAACGAGGAGAACAAAGGTTTTTTTCAATTACGGAATAATCAGCTTTAGCCAACTTCGCCACTAAAAATACAAGTGACCTCATAGAAGTGACTCAGGAATCGTGATTTAATTGGCATGTCACAGTAAAATTAGGAATTTAAGGACTCTGGAATAACCCTACAACACAGATACATAGGGACTGACAGCAAAGGAGCAGTGAAGTCACCATGGTTCCTCCTTAATGCTCAGGATTTCCCTCTCTCCCTCTTCCTGCCACAGTGAAAAATCAGGTCTCAGCAGCACAAGCTCAGGCACTAAACAATTCAGTGAAGGCAAGAACAGAATGAGGAAGAAATATTCAAGCATGGCCAATTCTTTCCAAGGTGAGTAAACACATTTCTAGTTGAACATACTCCAGTAAAAGCCTCCACATCCAATAAAAGAGGATTATGCCAGACAGCAGCACAGCCATATTTCCACACAGCCTGAGCACCTCCAAACCCCACACTCTCCAAACACCACAAAATATTCCCTGGGGGCCCAGAGAACTTTACTCTACAATTTAGAGCCCTTCTGATGCCAACCAAAGAGGAAAACCAGAGGGTCAAACTGAGAATACGGCCTGGTTGTGCCCATGTGTGAGAGAGGATCTTTCCTACTGAGGTCATGAGGTTTTCTGTCACTTCTTACCTACAGTCTTCAGTGCACATTGACAAATAAATAATAAAAAAGAGCCCACTGAGCCAGGCTTTGTGCTCCTGTCCCTTGTCAGAGGTCACACTGAAACCAGCAGTGCTGCCCCGTTTATATCTTTGCAAACTTAAGCCCATTATAACCCACTGGCTCTCTTTAAATAGTTTTTATAGAGCAGGGTTCTCCTGCCCCCAGCAAACCACAGGGCCTCCGAGGTCTCTGCATGTTTTAGTCACCACAGCAGTGCCCGTTTCTTCCAAGTTCTCAGAATATAAACTATTCTGTCTGGCCCCCTCTCACAAATCTATTGATACAAGGTTCAAAATATAAATTGTTGTATAATACAGCCAGTAAATTCCCCAGGACACCTCGTTAACTTGGCCTCAGCCTTCACTAGGCCTCTCCATCAATACTTTGACAATTTGGCTTGAGGGGATCCAGAACAACTTCCTCAGAAACACCAAAAGGAATCTTAGTTTGAGAGAACACAAGTATAACTGATTTTACTTAATAAACTAAGCTTCTTTCTCAAGAACACATTGCCCCCCCCTTTTTTTTTTCCCTGGGGCTTCTGTCCTCAAATTTTAACCAACAAAACCAATAAACAAAAGACCCAGAGAAGCACAGCACATTTCTTTCTTTTGAAGTTTTCGTAGAAATGGTTTCATCTTCTTTGCTGTTAGCTGACCACACAGAGAGAGCCTTTCAGGCACATCTGTGGCCAAATAAACCCAGAACAGTCTCCTATCAGAACTGCAACACTGGCACACAGAAAAACTCGTTAAAGACAACCACAGCGGGGGGAAGAAAACAGGCTTCTATTCTAAGAAGGACAGATTCAAAAGCACGACTTAAAGTCAGATACACTGACAAAGGGACTTCGACCTGTGCAAAAGGCAAAGCAAGGGGGAGAAAAGCCCGGGGCACACAGAAACCTCTTTCGCATTGCTTTGAATTCACCCTGACAAAACCCAAGGCGCAAAACCAAGGCTGCACGGATGGAAAAGCTGAGCCCATCTCCGGCCCTGAATAATTAATTTAATTCAGCGTTTTCAGCCCGGCGAGCCCCCTCACCCCTCCTCTGGCACCCGGCGGGCACCGATCGCCCCACGGCGGGGCAGGGAACAAAAGGCCGGCAGGGAAAAAGGGGCCGGCAGGGAAAGGGAAGGCAGGGAAGGGAAGGGGC
>NW_021940379.1:3588553-3616244 GCF_001715985.3 Manacus vitellinus
GGGCAAAGCCGGGCAGAGCCCCGCACAGAGCGAGCTTTGTGCGCCGCCTCATGTGATGCGCTCGAGGTCCTTGGAGTCCCGAGGGATCGCAGGGTCACGGTTAGGTTGGGAAAGACCTCTGAGATCATCGAGTCCAACCTGTGACCGATCCCCATCTTGTCAACCAGACCACGGCACTAACTGCCTTGTCCAGTCTTTCCATAAACAGTTCCAGGGACAGTGACTCCACCATCTCCCTGGGCTGCCTATTCCAATACCTAATCACCCTTTCCATGAAGAAATTCCTCCTGACGTCCAACCTAAACCTCCCCTGGCACAATTTGAGGCTGTTTCCTCTTGTCCTGTCCCTTGTTCCCTGGGAGCAGAGCCCAACCCTCCCCTGGCTCCCCCCTCCTGTCAGGGAGTTCAGAGACAGAGAAGGTCCCCCCTGAGCCTCCTTTTCTCCAGGCTGAGCCTCCCCAGCTCCCTCAGCCATTCCTGCCGCTCCAGACCCTTCCCCAGCCCCGTTCCCTGCTCTGGACTCACTCCAGCACCTCAGTGTCCTTCCTGAAGCGAGTGGCCCAGAACTGGACACAGCACTCAAGGATGGCAGGTGCTGGGACAGCCGGGGGTTGGACATCACCATCCCCACCGTTCCCAGCGCTCCTGCCTGGAAGTGTTGTAGGCACTCTTGTCCTCCCTTTGTTCAAAACTCCACAGCTGTAAATTCGGAAGGAAAATCAGTAGAATTTTTTAACTTGCATTTCCTTACCAGTTTGGGGCTTGGCTAGAGTACATCTCAATAGGGTGATTGCGTTATTGTTCTCAAGCCTAGGCTGAATTGCTATTTAGGTTAAAAATAGCTTAAAATCTTATATTGCCAAGTTTTGGTGCTAGGTCCTTTTGTCTGCATTAAGCACTTTCTTCTTCAAGAGCGAAGGCCAATAAATAATGTCAAAGATGTATTTCATGGTGAATTTAAATGCTTTTGAAATGTAATGTAGCAAAAACTGCATCAATTAAAACATCATACATTTTGTTCTTCTGATTTATATCAGTCAAGTCACCAGCTCTGTGTGGTAACCCTGAGGACCAGCAGCTCCCCAATTACTACTACTGTTAGCAGAGCTGATAAAGACAATTACGCCTGGAAACAATTAATTGTGTTAACAGAGCCTAAGTTATATGCATCAGTGGCAGACACCACCTTCCTGGCCTGCTTTTGTACCTACGTGGGTGTGGGTGTGCTCATTTCCGTGTGTGTAACACCACAGAGAGCCAGAACGAGCAATTGAGCCAAGGTAGCAGGGTACAGAATGGATATTTGGAGTGGATATTTTGATCTAACTAGAAAAAAAAGCCATATAGTGACTGAATCCATCACTGATGCAATGATGTTGCAATCACATTCAGGAAGGGGCCCAGCAGTTCCTGGCAGGACAGAGTGATGATGTGACAGCTTTATGGCTGTTCTTTTGTCCTATAATTAAACTCGGCTCCCCACACCTCTCCCCCCACCCCAGAAGCCCTCTTTGTCATTATTATCCACAGGTAATAACGGCCAACAAGGTGACCCTGCTCGAGGAAGCCTTCCAGGCCTTCTGGCTGCTCACTCTACAGCCCTGATGCAAACAGAGCGTACTCAGAAGGATGTAAGGATGTAAGAGCACAGAGTTTGTGCAGCAGGAAGCTGAGCTGAGCTTGCTGAGGGTGGGGAGAAGGTGATTAGAGATACGGGCATGCGTTCACTCATCCACCTGAACACACCTGCCTGTTGCAGGGATGTGCTGTGCTCCAGGTGAGTCAGCAGCTGTGCCCTCAGGCAGTGACATGGCTTTGCACAGTCACTACAGCCCGACCTGGTTATTTAAAACCAGTAGATAGTCACCCTGCCAACATGATACCACGTACCCCGTATTTGCACATGCCCAGCAAACAGACAGAGTCACAGTTTTCTGTTAAACCTGTTGTAAATCTGTACATGCAAACACACATTTAGATACACACACAAACAGAGGAATTAGTTGAGGGATTAAAAGAAGTCCTTTCTTCCCAGGAACGTTGGTGATTTGAACTTCATACCATAGCTAAATAAATGGTTTGAGGGGAGTGTGGTTTAGAAGAGTCTGACTCAGCTTCGTGTTGTAAATCTAGTTTTACCACTGCCTTGCTGTGTGATCCTGAGTGGAGCTCTCAGCTTCTCTCAACCATGGTGCCTTTTACTTAAAAAGAGGAATAATAACTGCTCAGTTGCAGGTGAGAGTGGAGAGGAAAAGTTCACACTGAATAATATAAAAGTTCACACTGAACACACAGAGCTGTTGTGAGTGAGAATCTCTGGTGGAGGGCACTACAGAGTGATAATAATTGTATTGTCAATATGCTGTTGGGAAAGATGGTTTAGAGTCACCTAAGGAGCTTTTCTTTAACTAATTTTTGCTAATGTTGCATAGGGTTGGTGGAAGTTTACTGCTCTGGATGTCAAAGACTGGATTATTTGAATTAGCCAATGCTAATCTGTATTAAAAATAGAAGCTCCATAATGCAGAACAACGAAGTTCTCCCAAAATGCACTGGAAGAACATAACTCATTTGTGTTCAAGTACAACATACATTGAAAATCCCACTTCTTCCTGTGTAGATAATTTGGTTTCTGGGGATTTTGGAGAGGAGTCTACATTAAAACCCGGTCTGCTTTCAAGGACTTTGATCAGCGACCACATGTGATTGAGTTCTCCAGTTGTCTAGAAAAGGAGCTGAGGTTGAGCCAATATAGGGTTCAGCTGCTTTTGTATAATTATATTTTCTATTTGGACAGATAGGAGAGTGCCTTCCCATTCCCCAGTCTTCATGAAACATAAAGGTTTTGTGACAGCACATCACTTGGACAGAATATGAAGGATTGTAGATTTAAAGCAGGATTTTGGACTACAGGGATTATCAAATATTGCAGTGCTGCAGGCTGAGATTTATCATCTCCCCAGCCCTAGTTCCTATTTGCCTTTGCTGAAATTCTTTTGAAGGGTGACAGCATTCAAGAACATTAAAATTGTAAGCAGACAAAGTACAGAAGTCAAGATTTCTTATTACAGGAGAAATTGAATAAAAAAATTGGGAAGATTACAGTGGAAACCATGTCATGGTGAAGAAGGACTCAGGTTTCAGTCTTGGGGAGAACTAGCATCCAAACTAGTTTAAATAGGATGTTAGATTTTTTTTTTCCTATTTAAACTTGCTCTTGGATTTCTTTCTGCTACCTCATATCCTTTTATGGTCAGTAGCACTGTACTCATGCATATTTATTAGATTCAGACATATTTTGCAAGTCACCTTCACAACTTATTTTCTTTTCCTGGAAAAACTGGTTGGTTACATACACATTGAATTTGCAAATCTAATCTTTGGTGCATATTAACCCCTATTAGTCTGGTTGCTTAATGTACAGATAAGTTTTCAGGCTTATTTGCAATTTAACTTCCTTCTATATAATAATTACAGCCCATAATTCTGTTTAGATTTCACAATCCAGATTCCCTCACACATGGAAATGACCTGCATATTCAGCATTCTGGGAGAGAAATAGTCCTCCTGTTTGAGAGATCTGCTGTCTGAGAGAGAGCAGGAATTAAGTGTTTGTGCTGTACTCCTTCCTTTCAGGGAGCCACAGGTGGGAGGAGCAGGTTGAGGTACCTGCACATATTTGCTTTGCCTTAAGCTCACAGTGAAGCTGGAGTAGAAGAGGCAGATACTATTTTTCCACCCCAGACTAAGACACATCTCTGAACCTAAGCTAGAAACACTCTGTCTGTTTGCTTGTGGTATTTCCAGACCTGCTGAAGGCCTAGAAAGCTCAGCCACTGACACACACACACAGTTGCTTATTGAGGCAGAGGTTGGTGTGCCAGGGGACAAGTTGTTGGAATAAACACAGCTGTGTTTTTTCCATCACCATGTTCTCATTTACTGTGTCAGTCAGCCACAGATCCTGTCTGTGCAAAGGTAAATACATATCCCAGGGGAATCGCTGGGACTGTAGGATCTGCTCTTGAATTTCATCTTGGATAGTGTTCTCTGATGTTTAAATCAAATAAAGCTGTGGTTATGCCTATTACAGGGAATGGTTAGAGCTTATTAATAGTGAGGAAAACAACCTGCCACGGAATGTACAGTCAACTTTTGCAATCAATTGTGCTTTCAAATTGTTTGCAGTTCTGCCATGACAGCCTTCAAGCTGTGCCCCCAAATTAAGGTTTCAGATGAACTCGTGCAAGTTCCCTGGGAAGACTCTTCCCTTTGAGAAGAAACTTTTTATCTCCAGAAGAGATAGGGAGAAGCTCTTGAACTGATTTTTTTATGTTCCCCTGTAAATGTCAACTCTGGGCAAAGCCACAGCCACAAAATACTACAGTTTAGGGTTTCAGAGGGAACAGTGGCTGTGCTTCCAGAAGAGCCTGAAACACAGACTGCCCACAGGCAGCCAGGCCCAAGGGACTGGGCAGCTCCAGGAAGCAGCTCATGTTCCAGCACTGGAGCAATTCCCACTCCTGCACTGGGGGAAGCACATCTTTACTGCCAGGCTTAGTCTCGCTAATGGGCATCTCTGACCCTGATTTTCACTTCAAAAAGAAGTCATAGTTGGAATGATTTAGAAAAGCAGGATTTTCTCTAAAGTCGCAGGGTTTGTACTGGGCCAGCAGAAATATCTGCATTAGATTAGTGCTGCTGGATCCCCAGTGGTGTGTGGAGCTCCCACCCATCTTCCAAAGCCATAAGAAAACCCTCATGGCTTTAGCACACAGGCAGATCCACTTGTCACACACCAACAGTGCCATAAAAGGACCTGTTCATGCCACCAGATGAGAGGTTCAATGGAAAAGTAGCCTTGAGTTCTTCGGTTGCAGAAGAAAGAATTCATCACCTGTGGCAATGAACAAAGTCAGGCCCTGTTATCAGCTTGGACTGGTGCCACCAGCAGAGACAATCTGCTGTTTCCAATATGTCATTTCAGTTGTTGCTGTTTGGACCTGACCTGGGAATACAATGCTGGGATTATCCTCACAAGAGGCTTGGGGAGCAGGGTTCCCTTTCTGAAATTCACTGTAGTCTTTGCAATAAAACGAATCTTTATGCTCCAGTTCCCTTTTTGCAGCATTGCCTGGGAGGGACACACAGGATACAATCAAATTCTCTTTCCTGGCATCTCCTGTACTAATGAGCATTGTCCTACCAGCCCTTCCTAGGGTGAGTTGGCTTCCCTAGTTCCCAGGTAATCAAATTTGTTTTTTTCCCCCGAGTTTTTCAATTAAGCAGAAATTAATTCCACTTCCACAAACCGGTGGCCACATTCTCCTCCCAGGTACTGATAAAAATGCACAATTAATCACTTGCCTGCCAGCACTGGGTGGAACCCTCAACCTCCTCATACCCACAGCACAAATTTTCATCAAGCAGGAACACATGGCCATTTACTGAAGGGGTGAATTGAGGAGTTCAGAGTGGCACAGAGATTTCCTAAGTGGAGGGAGGGAAGACAAAAAGACATCTTGTTCTTCTTCTGAGGCACAGATTTTTATCATATCACAAAAGCAAGCAGCTGAAAAGATTCCAGTCATGAAGTGCTGTGCTTTGAGAACGGGTTAGACTGCCTGTCCTTCCATGTGAGACTGACTCTGAAGGGGATCTGGGATGAAAACGAGTTATTCAACGGGTTATACCAACTGCTGGGCTCACAGTCATTATCAGATACTGAAGTCTTTTACATACCTTGTTCTCTGCAGGTTCCTCTTGTCATTCCCTGCAAGGGAGCCAGAACACATGTGGGGTGCACCTGCATCCAGCTGCGGTCTCAGATGAACATCACCTTGAAAATCCAGAATACAGAAAACCACCCCCACTACAGGAGCTTGACGTTGAGTGGCAGAGGTAGTATTTTATTCTTTGAGCATCCCTCCTCAAGGACACTAAATTTAGAGTTTGTAAAACATCACTAAATGAAAACAAAACATCGCCAATAACAAAAATGCAAACCCGCTGAAAATGAAAATGCAGCAGCATTCAAGTATCAGAAGACATGAGAGCTAAAGTGCTTGAGAGAATTTCTTAACTATGCAGAGTCTGAAGTCAGTGTTCCCCTAGAAATGCTATTTTTTTTCAACAGTATCTACCTGGCTGCATAGGATTTTTCACTGGTCTATAGCAGGGCAACACTACAAAGCCAGAGCCATTACCCCAAAGGGCTAGGAGTAACACATTTCTTTCTATCCCTCATACTAAAATAAATTATAGTCAAAGAAACACATTATAAAGTTCAGGCAGCTGAAGTTGGACTTCAAGGAAAGTGACTGTACCGATTTCCCATGCAGTGAAGTCGCTAGCACGGCCTGAAGCTGAACAAAGCTTTGGTGGGATTTATAAAGTGCTGTCTTTTAGTGTTTTATGCCTGTCTTCAGCAGTGTTCTTCTCAAACCAGCACCGGGGTTGTGAATTAAAAAAAATTCTGAGATAACAGACCAATTTTCAGTGGATGCTGGAGCCAGACAGACACTGCACAGTGCATACAAATTACATTAAAAAACAAATCGAACCAAAAAACCCCAAACCCCAAAACCTAACCCAGTTATGGTAAAATGTTTCATCCTTAAAAACAAACACCCACCAAGCACCAAGAGCAAATCTGAAAGTAATATCTGCCTCCAGTCCCCTGGCTTGTCCCAGCAAGGATGGATAATACATGATACAAGCTCAGCAGCAATGGTTGGGAGCCTGAGCCTGCAGGCACTCAGTGCAAAACTCTCCCGGCATTCAGCTCCATGGGAGTGATCCAGTTTTTGCCAAAGCCAAAGGGAACTCCCTGAAGACTTCAGCCAACTTTGGATTAGCCCCATAGATTGATAGCGGGAGCAGGACCTTGTTTTACAGTCACCGTTTTTTCTATCCAGCCACAAAAGCCACCCCCTGAAATTCCTGAAGGGGTTTCCAACCTTCCCCTCCACGCATGCATTTAACATCCATTACAGTTAATAGCAGTTACACATGCATATCAATGGGAGAAAAGTCCCAGTCAAGAGGAATTACTGGTTGTAAGAAAAGAAACCCAGTAGAAATTGCTGAGAATTGCTAAAGACCCAGCTCCCTCGGGTTTTCCCTGTTTTCCCAGCTGGCACAGACTGCGCTGCAGGAAGCTCTATGGTGTGTGTCTGGGTCTGTGGTGTGTGTTTGGGTGTGTGACACGTGGGGTGAGGGCACGGTGTGTTCTGCAGGGCACCAACCGCCTCCGTCTCAGCGTCCAGGGAGCGTCCGAGCCTCCGGCCCCTCACTTGTGGGCCGTGCTGTTGTAATCGTCCTGTGCCACGGCAGGCAGGGAATGGTCTATCCTGAACTCTTCCTCCTTGGAAGAATCCCCCCGGGCTGCAGGCTGGCGACTGTCCGTGCCGCCCCCCTCCAGCCCCAGGATCTGTCTCTGGACCAGCTTGGAATAAAGGCCTCCTTCTTCCATCAGCTCCTTGTGCGAGCCCTGCTGCACCACGCGGCCCTTGTCCAGCACAATGATGTTGTGTGCCCTCTCCACAGTGCTCAGCCTGTGAGCGATGACAAGCACCGTGTGGTTCTGCAAGTCGCCGTAAATCGCCTGCTGAATCTGTGGGGAGAAAAGGCGTTAGTGCCTGAGCAGCACTGGCTCTGCTGCGGGAGAACAGCAGCTTTGTGGTCTGTGTTCAGAAACCTCTGGACAGGAGGTTTGCTCTGTGGCCACGCAGAGGACACAGAGCTCCCTGCAGCACTGCCAGAACCAGCGTGTCCATCCCAGCTCCCGGCTGCAGCCCAAAAGGCCGTGTCAGTCCTGCCAGGTGTGCTCTGCACACAGGTCTGGTCCTGCCAGCTGGGTCCTCGTTAGAACTGGGCCCCAGATTTGGAGGCCATGTGGTGCTGGCATGGACTGCAGGAAGCTGATCCCTGGTAAATGCAGCTGTTCAGAAAAGTGAGGCTGTTTCCTCAGCGTATCAAGGCAAAGCAAAAGAGTTCTTTTCCAGCTTACATACAATGGCACTGAAGTCTAAAGGCAGGCAGGCTGGCACTGGGCACATGTCACACTGATACCCCTGGGTAGCCAAAAATCAGCCCTGAGCTGGCATCAGACACCACATACGTCTGAGGACCTGTGAGCAGTTCCAGGTCAGATGCTCATGCTGCCCCACACCATGGGTCAGCAGCACTTGTCCTCCAGGACCGGGAGACACATCCTTAAACCCCAGCCTTGAACAGGCCTTCCCTTGTGTCATTACATCAGTGAGGCCAAACTGCTGCTAGTAGAGCTGTTTGGTTGTCACATCCCAGCCGGATAAACCAGCCCAGTTCACTGGAAGCTCAGGGCCTTTCCTGTACATGTGGCTTCCTTGGTGCCTCGGCTGGGATTTGAGCTTAGGGAGTCCTACTGTCCTTGCTACAGCATCATTTTTTAGGGTCTTCCTCTGTATCCTGTCCTAAAAGGCTGCACAGAGTCTCTATATGCCAATTAACACTTTCCACATTTAAAAAATCAGCAGAGAACCCTGTATCTCATCAAGTTTGTCAGGCATTGGCTGCTGTGAGCATGAGATTATTCCCTTCTTGGTGACTACAACAATGTTGGAAGCAAATTCCTGCTAAGGAATTAGCATCTTACTCAACCCTCTGACTGCACCATGTCAAGACTAAGCTCGTCCACAGGCTGGAAATTGAAGCTACAGTCTTTCCTCCAAACCCAGACTGTCTCTTTGGCCCAAACATCTCAGTCACCCGCTCACCGCGTGTTCGCTCTCTGCATCCAGCGCGCTCGTGGCTTCATCCAGGATTAGGATGGGAGGGGCTCGGATCAAGGCCCTGGCAATTGCCACTCTCTGCTTCTGGCCACCTGACAGCTGAGCCCCTTTCTCACCTGCTTCTGTTGGGTCAAGAGAGAGAAGAAGGGGTCAAAACAAAAACCAAGTTCAGCTGCCAGGCACAGCATCAGGATGGAGCTGTGACGACTTCGGTACCTGTGTGGTAGCCGTCCTGGAGCTCCGTGATGAAGGTGTGTGCGTTGGCCTTCTGGGCAGCCTGAACCACTGACTCGAAGGAGGCTGAAGTTAAGCCATATGAAATATTATCTGCAATGGAGCGGGCAAACAGCACAGGCTCCTGGCTCACCAGGGAGATCTGCAGAAAGGAAGGGAAGAGCAGGGCGTCAGGAGCAGGAGATGCACCGCACGGCATTGGCATTTCTCCCTGTTGAGTAAGGACCAAGATAAAGATATAGAAGAGCCATTAAACCAAGATATAGAAGTGCCTCAATGTGAGGATGCTAATGATGGGGTGCCCAGTTTGCATCACCTGCTGGGAAGTCATTTTGCAGGGAAGAAACTTTGTGCAATGGTGGTATGTTGGCACTTGGGATGGGCTTCCCCCTTCAAGACCCTGCTGTGTTTTTGATCCAGACCTGTCCTTCCTGTCACTGTTTGCTCTTTCCAAAATGGAAAACCAGTTGCTGGGACAAATCAGGCTGGAGAGATCCACTCCCAGGCTCTTGCAGGCCATTAATCCCACTTGGGCCATGCGAATGAGCCCTCTTGAAATTTTTAATCCCAAATTAGCAAGTTGGGGACATAACTGCTGCAATTCATTAATTGCTTAGCAACAGCCTTTCTGTCCTGCCTTACAGCCATTGCAGCTCACTCTCATATTCAATCTGCTTTAGCAAACCCTTGATATTGGAATAAATCAAACCCTCCAAACTATTGCTCAGAACTGGGCAGGAGAAGAGCCAGGGGGACACGGTCATATTTTAATTGACTTCTCCCCATGCCCCTAACACCACACCAGGCTTTCCAAACTGAAAGATTAGCTTGTCTTTTGATTTTCCCTCTGTACGGGCAGGGAATGTAAATTAGTCACACTGACTTTGGCTTTCCAGCCTGTCTCTGATCAATTGTTTTCAGGTTTTCCTGCTGACTGGTGAGGCCATTTGCTCTGGGGGCAAACAAAGGAGGCAGTTACTTGCAGAGATGAAGGCTGATCTGTGCTGACACACAGGCCAGAGCTGAGGGGCCCGGACCCCTCTCCAAGGCAAACCCCCCAGCCCCTCTGGTGCTCCAGCTGCTGCCAGGATCCCAAGAGGTTTAACTCCCCCTGAGCTGAGAATTACTCTAAGATCTTAAAGGTAGAAAGCGCTGGAGGAATGCAAAAACTCTTTTCCCAAACCCAATTTAGATGATAATTAATCCAACAACCAAAAACATATTTCTACTGCATCGGCCAAAAAATATAAAACAAACCATGTTTTTTGTTCTGTTTTTGGAAAGCTTCCCCCTCCCTATGAAACCACTCCATCCCTTTTGCTTCCACCCCCACAAATTATCTGAATTCGCTTCCTGGACCACCTCCAGCCTCCAGCTTTCTGGACACTTCAGTAAGTTGGCAGATCAAATCCAAAGCAACATGCAGCACTGCCATCCATCCCCTCTGAGCACGGGTGTAGCTAAAATACACGTATCAGTCGCTCGTACCACGGAGTGCAGGTACTTGTGATCGTACATGTTAATGGGACGCCCGTCCAGCAGCACCTGCCCGTCTTGCAGAGGGTAGAAGTTCTCCAGGATGTTGACACAGGAGCTCTTCCCACTCCCCGAAGGACCCACCAGTGCCGTCACTTTGCCGGGGTGCAGAGTGAAGGACACATTCTGCAACATGGATGGGAGAGCGTGCTCAGGTCTGGGCTCTTCCCAGGCTCCTGGGGCAGCAGTTTGGGCACTACACTAGAAAAGTAGCCAAAATCTGGCCACGGTGACCCTCTACCTCGGTGATGTGCCACATCAGCCATTTCTCCTGGCTCTGAGGAAGCAAAAAGCCTCCAAATTGCATCAAATTCGCCTGCTGATGTAGCAGGTCCTCTAAAAACTGCAAAGCAAACTAACCTCTTTGCTGCCTCCCTCTTCCCATGATCCCAGCTCCTCTCCCACGGAAACAGTCCGAGGCAGCTTGGCACAGAGCCCCGTACCACGCTGACATGTTTAATGCCTGAGCGGGGAACAAGGGCTTTATTGATAAATCTCATTCCTTGTAAGGAAGGCTGGCCCGAAACACCCGCTGTTCCTTTTAAGCTGTTTTCCAGCATGTGTTGAGCCTGCCTTGACGTATCTCCATCAGGCAGCTGACACTTCCCAAGGGCTGGGGATCAGTTATGGCCGTGGTGGAGAAGCAGCATGTGGTGGGAGTGCGCGGCGCCCGCGGGGCTCACCTGGAGGACCTGCGTCGCCGAGCGAGTGCGGTAGGAAAACGTCACGTTCCTGAACTCCACCTTGCCATCCACGTGATCCGGGGCCAGGGACCCGTCATGCACCATCGTGGGCTTGCGGTCGATGAACTCAAACACCTTCTCAGCAGCTCCCACCCCCTGCATCAGCCCGCTGTACACGGAGCCGATGGACTGGAAGGGAAGGGGCAACAGTGAGACCCATGTGATGGAGAAGTCAGTCAGTGCTACTGGTAAGGAGAAAGGTTGAAGCATTCCCAAGTCTTCTCTCACCTCACACTGACTACAGTCATCAGACGTAGCAAAAGAAAACTCTTCCCCCTCTGCAGGATATGGAGGGGATATATGGGCAATCCAGGGAAAAGGACATCTAAGGGGGTTTTGTGCATGGGTACACTGGGAGGGTAACAGAAGGAAACACATGGGTTGGGAAGAGAAGACGTGTGCTGGGAGATACATGACCCAAACTTCAACAAAATCCTCCCCTCATCTCTCTTTGCTCAAGACCAGCAGCTCCCAAGTGCAATGGCTGAACAGAGTTCACAGACCAGCCCCCAGAGGGTTCTGCTCCTTCCCCAGCACACGTCTCAAGTGCAGAGCAGCTCCAGGCTAGGCTCTTCTAGACAAGTGCCTGGCAGCTGGTAAGGCTGGAATATGGTCCTAGGGGATTCACCATCACCGTCTCCCAACTACAACTTCTGCATGCTGACACTGGCTTCCCTGGAATAAAACCCACATTGGAAATTTCAATATTAAACCCAGAGCTGCAGAACAGTTTGTACTGCAACTGCCCCTCCCATCAGGAGGGGGAAAAAAAACCCAGACCACATGAAATCCACACCAAAGCCACAGCCTGACAGCACCTCCAGAGCCTGCAGGCATCCAAACAGATGGTGAGAGCTGGGTGAGCTGCCTCCAGCTCTGCTCTGCCCCTACACAGAGGCTGAAGCACCACCAAAACCACTCTTGGCTGTGAGGAAACCTCAACTGGATCATTTCTGCCTGGATTAGCTAAGCTTACGCCTCTGTGAGGGGAAGGCAGCCCTGGGTGGGCTCTACCATCCCACCCACAGTCCCATCTTGCTAAAGCTCTGCCAGTGCAGCAGCTTGCAGCCTATTCCAGGGACAGGGAAAAAAAAGTAATATAATTAAGTTTTTAATGAAGCCTGAAATATAACAGGCAGCTTTGTAATCCCTGCATCCTTCATGCCAGGAAATGGGGTTGGGAGGCAGCCAGGACTCTGCCCTTCAGCAGGGCCAGCCTGACCCCTCTGATCCCAGCTGCCTTTTTGGGGGACAAGCTGCTTCAGAAACATTAAGGTTGTGAGGCCACAGCAGGAGAGGAATGGGGAGCAAAGGGGAGAATCCCCACTCTGGTGATGCCAGAGCACCAAGGAAATGTGTCACAGGTCTGGATCTAGACCTGCAACTGCCCTGGGACCTTCTGAGACAAACATCAGCTTGACATGGAGTAGCCCAGAGGGTGGTAAGGCCCTGGTACAGGTTGCCCAGAGAAGCTGTGGCTGCCCCATCCCTCCAAGTGTTCAAGGCCAGGTTGGACAGGGTTTGGAGCAACCTGGGATAGTAGAAGGTGTCCCTGCCTGTGGCAGGGAGTTTGTAATTAGATGAGCTTTAGGGTCCCTTCCAACCCAAACCATTCCATGATTCTGTGATAAAACAGACTCACCTCCATGCAATCTCCCAAGACAAACTCGTAAATGATGAAGGATATCAGGTTTCCACTTGTCATTTGCCCTGAGATCACGAGGTGCCCGCCGTAGTAAAGGATGCTGACCTGGACCACCAGGAGGGTCAGCTGAAAGCAAGAAAACACCTCCAAATCAGCAGGGACAACTGATATTTTGGTGTGTTTGTAATTACTCACACAACAGCCCACGATTCACATGCTAACATTTATTCTTTGAGCCCTGAGCTGAGGATCCCTGACAGCACAGCTGACAACCCTAAGCAGTGAGTATGTATATGAGAAGGGAGAAACAACTCAAGTACATGGGCTGATTTAGGGAGCTGGGCTGGCATCTTTCAGCAAAACAGAAGTCCAGAGGGATAACAGCCAAGGAGGAAGAATTTATCTGAAATAACAGAGTATCTCATGAACTTCTCTCTTGGACTAAGGTCCTCAAGGATAATAATCAACGCTCAAATTATCCAAGGAATGCACTCACCTCACCGCTAAAATAAACCTTCTCTTATATGAGCATGACACACTTTAATTTAGAACACAAAACCAAGCCAAGAGTTAATGCAGAATATCCTCCTTGTGTGTACAAGTCCCTGAAGGATAACCTCAGCTCTCATCTGAAATCAGTGGGGGGGTTCCACCTACTCTAGAAGGGAGACAGATGAGCTCTCATATGACAAATACCAGCCCCTGCTTTTATTCAGTTGGTTTTGTTCCATCTGCCCGGGTGCTCCGAAAAGCAGCGATGCCCTGGTGCCCTGTGTGACATTTGCAGCACAGGCTGTAAATTCACACAGATAAAAATACTGGGGAAAAAAAATTCCTTTCTCCATGAGGTGACCTTAGGATCCTGTGTTCCCTCCAAGAAAGACTTTACCAGGGCTGTGCTAAATCCATCAGCTTCTTTCTATGTGAGCCCTGCAGCAGCAGTTTTTGAGGGGTTTTGCTGCCTTAGCCTTGTCAGGATCTGTGCTGACCCAGTTCACACTCTGGCTTCACCTGGAGCCCAGAAACAATGCCAATAATACTCCAATTTTGCTTCCAGACTTGGGAAGCCATAAAGCCTCCCACAGCTGCACGAAAGCACCATAACTCACAAACCCATCACCAGAGACTACTTCCATCCTTGAATGTGCAGAGATAAGGGCAGCCTCACACGGGGATTTTGCACAGCCTTAGTTACTAACAGCCAGTGCAGGAGAAGTCCCAAACCATCTGGTCTTGAATGGTGAAAAAGCATTTTGTAGGGAAAAAAAAAGCCCAAAGCCAAAGCCCAGCAGCCTCCCCCTGCCACCACCCACACGTGGAGAAGCTCCGATCCCGAGCAGGAGCTCAACCAACGCGGCGGCTGTTCCAGCCGGAGCCCCGGGGATGAGCTGGCACAGGAACGCAATGCAGCACCACCGAGCCACGGGCTTTTCCATGACCTTGAGCACTTTATCAATTATATTCCCATTTCCAGGAGAAAACAGGCAGGTCGGTGGAACGACACAACGCTGCCCCGAGGTGGGAGGGGATATAATTTTTTGATGTGTGAAAATAATAGTAACAAAGAGACAGAGGATCGCTGGAGGTGGATCCCTGAAAGCGGAGGAGAACCACGTGCACGTGCCACGTGCATTTTGGGATCTGAAGCAACTCTCCTGCCCATCCCAAGGCCCATGAAGGGAACACCTACCCCGCTGGACCAGACGTAGTAGGTGTAAGCCAAGGCCTCCCTCTTGTTGAGCTTGTAAACCTGCTGCAGCTTCTGCCAGTACACGTTCGCCTCCGTCTCCTCGTTGGCGAAACTGCGGACGGTCTTCATGGCAGAGATGGTCTCCTCGGCCGTGTTGTTGGCCTTGGCCAGGGCACTCTGCACATCCTTGGAGAGCTTCTGCAGGGAGCAAGGGGAGGCAGAGGGGGCTCAGCAGGTGCCAGGATGCCCATGACAAATCCCCCTGCTTGCCCCAGGCTCTGCTGGGCTCGGGAAAAGGTAGCACAGTGACATTTTTCAAGGCCATGGGCAAGAAGGCTGAGCACTGGGATATATCCCACACTTCAGGACAACCTGGAATGTGTCAGGAGGAGAGCAGATTCGTTGTGCTCTCCCCAAGGCATCTGGGCTGCGGGAGGTAAAGTGCCATGTCCAGGGCCACTTGGGAAGCCTGGCAGAGCTGCTGCTCCCAGTGTCCTGAAGGGCTCTGGCCCAGGAACTCTTCCAAGGAGTTTCCAAGTCAGGGACAGGTCTGGAGACCTCATATCCACTCCTCCCACAAGTGCTGGTCCTACGGAAGGGGCCATGCCTGGGTGAGGCAGTACCTGAGGACTCTGTTTTGGCAGTACCTGCGCACAGTGGAAAACACCGACAGCTGACACAGGGAGCAGCAGTGCAGGACTCACATGGTCCATGGGACGTGGCATTGGCCAAGGGGGACAGTTCTTGGCCCACACCAGTCCCAGGCAGAGGGAGGGAGCTCAGCACTGCATTAACTCCCACCAAGTCACTCCAAAAAGAAAGGAGAGGTTGCACGAGGATAGGCAGGTGCACACAGGACATCCTACAGCCAAGCCCCCTCTCCTGTCAGATCTGAGATGCTTCCACTCCTGAGTATGAAGCAAGGTAAGAGCCCAGGCTATGCCTGTCTGCCCACACAAATTTAATGCTGCCTTCCTGCTCCCACTGCTGGCAGCAAAGCACTCCAGCATCACTCCCACCAGCTCCAAATCCACCCACAGCCTCCATGACAGCCTCACAGTGGGGAACAGCCCAGCGTTGTGACACACCATGGCAATGCCAGCTGCTCCTGCCTACCTGGTAGTACTTCCCATAGACATCAGACACCAGCATGATGATGGGGAAGCCCATGAAGGTGACGAGTGAGAGCTTCCAGGAGAGGCTGAACATGAAGAAGATCACCCCCGTGGCCTTCACCACGTTGCGCAGGAAGATGTTGATGTTCTGGGAGACCAGGTCGCTCACGATGGTCGTGTCCGACGTCAGGCGGGAGATGACGTCCCCTGCAGCAGCAAGGGGTTGGGGAAAGGGGAGAGAGGGGACGTGTCATCACCGCAGGTCACTGCCTCACTGTGTCCCACGTCCCCTGCCAGGGGCCAGATGGAGCTCCCCATTCAATTGGCCCCTCACTGGGGGTCTGAAGGTTGGCACAGAAGGGGAGCAACCCTCCACCGCTGTGGATGCGAAGCAGAACACAGGAGCTGCATGCACAGGGGACAGGAAATGCACCTGAATGCACATCCCTGGGTCACCAAGGATGGCTGCAGGACAGCAACGGGGACTTTGGCTGCACCCTGTGCTGGAGAGCACCCTGTGGGCAGGCAGATGGGCAGCAGGTCATCCTGCCCTCTTGGTGGGACCAGCCAGGGCCAGGCTCAGGGTGCCCTGTGGAGCACGATGGGGCTTTGGAAATGGCTGTTTGGATTTAGCCATGTGCCCCACAGCCTGGAGCTGACCCAAGGGACCTGAGGATATGGGTCCAGCTACTAAGGGGTGAAGCTCTGGTGATGCCCTTTGGTGGAGCTGAGTGTTACAGCCAGCCTGAGTTCCTAAATACTTGGCCTGTGTTTGAGTCCAGCTGAATTCCCATGCTTTTGTGCAAGTCCAGGGTTACCCATATCCCACTTACAATAACATCTCTGCTGTCCTCAGCTACCAAGGCACTTTGCAGTCACTGCTAAATATGGCAACAGCCTCAAAACTAAAAATACCGCTGAGGTAAAATTAAATGTGTGAAAGTTACAGTGGGCTGGGACCACACCAGAGTGGCATGGCCTGGGACAGCACTGAACTTCGAGCAGGGAAAGCAACAAGCACACCCAGCAAGCTTCACACATCCCCAAGGTTTTCGGTGCCTGGAGCAGAGTTAGAGAGTGGCTGACTAGGAGAGACTGACTGAGGTACAGGAGGAGGAAAGTAGGTGTTTTGGGGACGACTGGAGATGAGCACGTCAGCCCCAGGACTGCTGGATATCAGGCTGATCGTGGCAATGGGATATCCCCAGGGTGCTGGGCAATCCTGTCCCAGCCCCACAGTGGGAAGCAACCAAAAGGGAAGAGCTTTCTGCCTCTATTTCTAAACACGAGCACTGAGGTGCTGCCTCTGGCTGCCCATGATCTGCTGCACACGGGTTGGGCAAGCCAAGGGCAAAAATTCCAGGACGGAATAGAGGGGTTAGAGCAAATCCAGAGGGGAGAGAGGAACCAACCTGTGCGATTCTCATCAAAGAAACTCATCTCCTGAGACACCAGCGACCTGAAGAGGCAGTTGCGAAGGCGGATGTTCAGCCTTGCAAATATGAGCGTGAAAACGCCGCCCCGGATACCTGCGGCAAATGAGCTAATTGCAGATAAGAAACGTTATAGACCAGTGGACACGAGACTGCTCTCAGCAACACACACGCCCCCACGCCAGGCCAAGGGCTTGGGCAGTGCTGTGCTGGCACCACTTGGCACCTGGGGAAGCCACAGCTAAACCAGCCCACACCCCTCCTGGGTGCCACCAGCACAGCGATGGCTGGTCCTAACCCTGGGAGTGACGAGCTCTGGGAGGGAACACAGCGCTGCCGGGACAGCATTCCCCAGTGTGAAGTGAGATAACACACAGGTACCCCTGAAATGCCAGGCAGTGGGAGGACTGTAGGAAAATTTATTTCCAAAGTGGAGAACACTGGACTTAGAAAATGTTAATCTTAATGGTATTTCGAACACCAGGTCCTGGGGAAAGACATGACCTCTGTTCTTCTCAGGGCTTTTACCATCCCTGGCCCCCCCTCTGTGGGGCCTTCACACACCTCTGCAAAGACTTATCTTTTTCTCATACCAGAGAGAGTTTCTCTGGAATGTAGGAGGAGAAAACAGCTAAAACTGCCTCAAGGGAAAGATGCCTCTTCCAGGCAGGAAAGCTTTCTTAAGCAAAAAACCCTAATCTTCTCATAGTAAAATCTTCCAGAAGGGTCTTCTACTCTTACACTTGGGGAATTCATTCCCTGTTCTCTCTGTCTGTTCCTGCTCCCCCACCACCAGCAGATGGACAGGAAGAGCTACACAAAGGCCTTGTGACTGTCACCACGGCCTCTCTGCGCCGTGACAGTGCAGACACATCGAAGTGCACCCCTGGGGTCTGGTAGCAGCGTGGTGGAGTGGCTGCCTGTGCCTACCACCACCACAAGCTCCTGTGGGAAAACCCCAAACTCCTCCTTGTCATGGTCAGACCCAGCCCCTGCGATTACCTTCCTATGGCGAGCAGCGACATGACCAGCACTGCCGTGGAGAACCGGTCCATGCTCTTCTGCACCACGATGCCGTCGATGGCCAGCCCCGTGTAATAGGGCAGGAAGGTCTCTCCTGCCAGACAAGCACAGGACATGGAGATTCAGCCCCACTGCAGCACAGGACTGGCACAGGACCTGTATTCCCAACTCTCACAACCCCATCCCCATGATGGAGATATCAGTCATCACATGAGATGTCTCAGGAGGTGCAGCCCTTAATGGCACGTGGGGATGTTGCACTCTCAGTGTATTTTATCCCCTATAGCATTTTTTTGCCCCACTGCATATTTTATCCAGCCCGTGCAGGATGTGGCCACCCAGGAGCCCCAAAAAAGCAATCCTGGGGTGCTTCCAAGACACAGCACCATGGTTCCTTCCCTCCTGGTGAGCATGGGAGCACACCATGGCCCCCCTGGGTCCCTTCACTCACCCAGCGCGGCCACGACGAGGAAGAAGGAGGCGACACCCAGGAAGAAGGCATCCGGCTTGGTGTAGGACAGCAGCTTATGGATGGTGGGACCGGCTGCCTCCTCCCGCTTGTCCCTCGGGACACCCCCATCACAGCTCTCCTCCACCTCGGCGCGGGACTCGGAGCCGGGCCCCAGCGCCTCGCGGGATGAGGTGACACAGGCCAGCAGCTGCCACAGCCCGAAGGTGGCCGCCAGCGCCACGTAGGTCCAGGCAAAGAGCCCCCAGAACCAGGGGTCCCGGATGGTCTTTCGCACCTCCGAGTAGAGCAGCAGCTTCACCATCATGTAGATGCCCATGAGGAGGCAGACAACGGCGATGAAGGTCCGTGACGCCTTGAGGCGCCGGGGGCCATAGGCAGTGTTGGTGGCCACGCCGATGGCGGCCCCCAGGAGCACACAGCTGCGGTACAGGCAGCCCCCCCAGATGTCCAGCAGCGAGTTGAAGATGTTGAAGTGTCGCAGGTCCTGCAGGACGTTCCGGCCTCCCTGGCCGTGGGTGTAGAGCAGGGTGGTGACCGCCACGTCGGCCCCGCTGAGTGCCAGCGTGCTGGCCACCGCCTTCCAGGCGCGCATCCTCGGCACCGGGACGGGGGGGCACCCGGGTGGGGGGCAGCCCTAGCACAGGAAGGATGTGGGCATGTCGGCCTCTGCTGTGGGGAGAGAATAGTGGGATGGGGTTGTTACCCCAGAGAGGTGATGAGGAAAGGGCAGCAGGATGGGGGGACAACCGTGCCAGCTCCCCACCCGCCCATCTTGACCCCAGACACCTCTAATCTGTTCCTTCCTCCCCTTCCCTGCTGCAGACACTCCAAGGTATTTCATAAAGTGAGCAGTACAAACCAAGACAAACTTCCCTCCCAGATGCCTTCACCCATCCTGGATCCCAAAGCAGAAATCTGCACTTCTCAGTGGGAATATTTGTCCCTGTTTGCTGTGGTGGCTGCAGGGCCAGCCGGGCGGTCCCCAGCAGTCGGGTGCTGCCATGCCATCTGTGCAACCCACGTGTTCTGCGCTACGGAGCCGGGTAGGTGTTAAACTCCGATATCCATGATCCCAGAGTCCCTCCCCACCCTTCCCGGGACAAAGCTGAAAGTGAGCAATCAAAACCGCAGGAAAGCAGAAGGAAGAGCAGCTCAGCTTTGTAATGGATTCCCCTGATCAAAACCTGAATAAACCACAGATACAGCAGCTTGCCACACCTTCTAGTCCCCAGCCCCCTTTGGATATTAACTCAGGGTAGCCCATGAAACCCACTGTACAGTTCGGGTGCAGTTCAGTGACACAACAAAAAACCCAAGAGGAAATTAAAAAGGGGTTGGAATTCCACAGCTGCATCCTGTGGGAGAGGAAGGCTCTGGGGCGGGACGCTGCCTTTGCTGCCGCCCGGGGGGTCTGTCCAGCAGCAGCGACGGTGGGGCAGGGCCTGAACGGACACTGCAAAGAGCGAAAAGCTCGACTTGCTCTAAGCCCTCTAAGAACAGGGAGCGTCTCACCTGCTCCGGTGCCATGCCCAGAGGTGCCACGCGTTGGCACGAGGGAGGTACCTGACCCTCAGATTTGTGCTGGGTAAGCAGCTCATGACGGTGCACAGTGCGGAAGGCCCGGTACAGGGGGGTGCCATGTACCGGCCACGCTCCGCCCTGTGTGACCGCAGCCCCCCAAAAACCAAACCTCGGGGAGAAGGGCAGCCCTTGGCGCTGGACGAGCAGCGCCCTTGGCCGAGAGCGGCTCGGTGGGCGGGCAAGTGGGACGAAAAGCTAAAGAGTGGAGGAAAACGGGGCAGAGGCTGCAATCTCGGGAAAGCACGGGGGTTTGTGGGGTGGGTAGGGAAGGAAGGATGGAGGGGATGCCAGGGAGGAGCAGGACACGCTTCCCAGGGTGCTCGCTGCTGCCATCCGCTGCAAAGCTGCGCGGATCCGGCCCGCTGGAGCAGGAGGAGGAGAAGGAAGAGGAGGAGGTGGCCACCGCAGCTCTCCACCACCCGCAGCCGCGTCCCAAGATCCCGAGCTGGAGCCGGCCAAGGTCCCCGGCCGCACCCCGGCTTCCCCCCGCAGGAGATGCTCCCACGGGAGAGGGGGGACACGCCTGGGAAGGGCCGTGCCCGCCATCCCACGGACACGCACACACGGCTCCCCCCTTTCAGCGCAGGGGCAGCTCAGCCCCGGCGCGGCCAGACGGGTCTTACCGGCGGGGGGATCAGCGGGATCAGTGGGATCAGCTCGGTCGGACCCGGCGCCGCCGCGTCCCGGGAACAAGGTCGGTGGGGGGCGTGGCCTTGGCGGTGGCCGCGCCCACGAGGCCCCGCCCCCTCCTGCGGCGCGGCCCCGGCCCCGCCCACGGATCCACCGAGCAGGGAGAGCCCCAAAATTGGGGGATCGGGTCCCCCCACCACGGCCCTGCACGGGTAAACCTTGCCCCGACACAACAAGGGCAACCCCAGAATTCCCCCCACCTCCAGAGAAGGGCTTTTTTTTCCTCCCCAAAAATATATACATTTTAAAATTTTAATATGATTTTATTGGTTTTATCTCATTTCTGCAGCAGAGAGGGGAAAATACAACACACGACCTGGCTTTAAAAGCAACCAGGACAAAGGGTCAAGATCATGTTTTAAATTAATTCTTAAATAGGGGCTCGACAGGGGTTTAATTAACCCTTAAATAGAGGCTCATCAGGGGTTTAATTAACCCTAAATAGGGGCTTGACAGGGGTTTAATTAACCCCTAACACAGAGGGATCCAGTTTCAAGAAATCCAGCTTATAAATTATTTCACAATTAAAACCAAGAAATCCAGCTTGTAAATTATTTTTCCCCTTCATCTCCCACTCTAGCTCTGGAAGGATGGAAGTGCTCCTCCCTGGGCAGCAACTGTGCATCCAGGTGGGCTATACAGGTGACAGAGGGGCAGGGTGGTGTCATTATCCCAAACTTCCCTTGTGTTTTTGGAGTGCTGGGCTTAAAAACACCCCTATAACCTTCACTAGCACAGAACAGACTTCAGGATTCCTGGAGTTCACTCCGTTTCTGGAGAGGTTACAAAGGAAACCTGCCTGGATAACCAAAAATATAAATATCACTTTTTACTGTTGGTTTTATTTCTGCTAATAAATGCTTAAAACTAAAAAAAAAAAAAAAAAGCTCACTTCATGCCCTTCCCACATCCCCTGGGAACACAGTCAGACCAGAAGTGACTCTTCCAGCTCAGGCTGACAGTGGGGATGACACTTTTAAGCTCTAGGAAACACTGTCCGTGGCTAAGCTGGGTCTGGTTTCTGATTCTCTTCCCATGTGCACCCAGATCACTCCCAGGCTTTGGTGCAATTACTCCCAAAGGGCAACTTCCAAGCCACAGTCAAGGTGGAGCTTTTTGGCAGGACCGAGTCTCTCTCTGCCAAACCTAAACGAGGATGGTGCCACCTCCCTCGGTCGGAGGGATGGCCCAAGGGCAAACCTTGGGAAGGGACTGAACAGACACCCTTGTCTGAACTTTCCCCTTCCTCTCTCCCAGGACAGAGCAGGCATGTCTGCACCCTGCATTCCCAGGCACCACAAACCTGGGGACAGTCCGTGCTGTCCCCGGCGCCGCAGGACCCCCGAAGAGCCCCCGGGACTAACTGGTTTTCTTCCCGCTGGACAAGCTCTGCTCAGGGGGCAGGACTGTCTCGATCTGGAACGACACAAACTGGCCCTTCTTCAGTTTCTTCAGGGAGCTGGCAGCGCTGCCCCCAAACATGTTGTCCTCCACTTTGAAGGCAAGAGAGGGCAGGCCCCGACTTTTCCTCTTTATGCTCTTCCGCTCCCGGTTGTAGGCCGTGGTCATGTTGGCAATCACCTGGAAAGAGGATTGCACAGGTTGGGCTTTGAGGTGTCACACAAAATCAGCTCAACTCTGTCTCACACAGCTTGGTGAATAAAAGAATTGCAGAGTTGGAAGGGACCTCTGGAGATCGTCCAGTCCAACCCCCCTGCCAAGGCAGGGTCACCTGGAGCACGTGACACAGGAACATGTCCAGGTGGGTGTGGGATGTCTCCAAAGAGGGAGACTCCATGACCTCCCCAGTTAGTTCCAGTGCTCTGCCACCCTCCATGGAAAGTTCTTCCTCGGGTTGAGGTGGAACTTATGTTTTAGTTTATGGCCATTGCTCATTTTCCTGTCACTGGCACCACTGAAAACGTCTGGCACCATCCTCTGACACCTCTTGGAGATGTTTGCTTGGATTGATGAGATCCCCTCTCAGTCCTCTCTTCTCTAGACTAACCAGGCCCAGTTCCCACAGTCTCTCCTCATCAGAGATGCTCAGAGTGAGTGAGAGCCAGTGCAGAGCTCTGCTGGGCCAGCTGAGGCTGTGCCACAGCTGGATACACCCAGGGGCAAGGGAGGGACTGAGCAAGACCTTTCCAGCCTTGTTCTCACCAACCCCAAACCAGCAGGAGACCTCACGTTAAACAGTTGCAATTCCACGGCCGTGCTCAGGGGAGCCGCTAGTTCTCCATCAGTAGAGGGCAGAAGGGGATCTAGGTTGGAGTGCCACAGAGCCACAGGGAACTTTATCACCTTCCCTCAGTGACAGCCCCAATCCCGGCCTGGCTGCAGGTGAGTCACTGACCCCCAACAGTTCCCTCATGGACAGGACAGAGCTCTCCCTGCCCTGTGCCACAATGTGCATCTCCATTTCACAAGGGAGCCAAGCTAGTGAGCCTGAGCTGCCAAAGGGATCAGCTGGGAATGGATCCCACATATTCAGCTCCCAGGCCTCTTCCCTCCTGCCCCATATTACTCCTGTTATTCCCTGGCAAGAAGAATCACAGTCCAGGTAATTCACAGAGAACCACATAACCCTGCCTGAGTGTAAGAAATGACTGAGCAAACAAAGCACTTGAGCCCTGCCTGTGATTTTTTGGCACACAGCTCACCAAGCCCTTTACAGGGGACACTGAGGTAATTTTTTAAGTTAGGAAACCAAGAAACAGAGAGACTAAACAAGCTGTCCAAGGTCACTCAGCATGTCAGAGACAGTCAGGAAGTGAATGGTGACCTTGTTTCTCCTTGCCCACTGGCCCACTAGTCCTCATGGCAGCCCCAAACTCCTCCCATTTTGAGGCAGGGTTTCTTTTAACCTTTGTAATTACACAGCGTGTCCCTGAAGGCTCCTTGTCCCTGCCTGAGGAGGGACTCTCTTGGCTGATTTGAGATGCATATTACAAGGCAGAGGGCTGGGCAGGCTGGAACACAGCTCTTGATGGGGAAAGCCAGTCCCTCGTCTTTCATCACCCACCTCTGAGCAGCAACACCACCAGCTTCCCTGTGGTGCTGCCTCAGAGGGTCCAGCTCTGCTCCTGCTGCCCTTGGACCACATCGAGGTGCCACCTGCCACCTCTCCTCTCAGGCCTGCCCTGGACTTGGCCGCAAAATGATTTCAAGGCACCACAAAACTTACAATTTCTTTCACCATGTTCTGCTGCTCCTGCACCGTGGCTGTGAAGGGTGGGAGGCCGTCGGCTTTACCAGACCCCTGCTCTTTAGAGTCCTTGACAAAATCCACCTGCAAGGTACAGATCTGGGTGTTACTCTGTAACCACGCCAGTGACAAGACTGCCAGACTCTCCTGGGCCGAGCAGTTACCTCTGAGGACAGGCACACGTATCTGTTGAACATGAGGAAGAAGGGGCTGTACTTGGTGGCCGAGTTGACCGAGGTGCGGAAATGGAAGAGCACGGGGTCCAGGTGGGCATCCCACTCACTGGGCTTCTCATTCACCATGTTGCAGATGGAGGACCTGAGCACCTCAGCACTGGGGTCATCCAGGCTGTCAGTGGGGTCTGCAGGGGTGAGGACCTGTGAGATGTTCCAGTGCTCGCACAGCTGCCGGCTGACCTGCAAAGGCAGGGCCAGGCCCGCCGGAGAACACAGCCCATCAGCACCACAGCAGCCTCCACAGCCCCCACGGCCCCCTCCCCATGCCAGGGGATGCTGCGCAGCACAAACAGCTCTCCAGAAAATTTAGAGCCAGAGAAAAGGTTTTGCAACGACTGTTCCTACACCTGAAGCTTTCCACAGCACTGTGAAGCTGGGTTAATCTCAGGGTAGGGCAGGATTTCATGCACATGGTCTCACAGGACCTTTCCTTTTCAGCAGAGAGGCTGGAGGTCTTGCACCACAGAACCACTGCCTTAAATCCCTGCCAGGGTGAAAATCACCTGGCAAATCACCTCCCACTCCCAACAGGGCAGGGACAAGGATAAGGCACCATCAGCTCCTCACCCCCACTACATGGCACATTGCAACTCTGCCTTCAGGACCTGCTGCCCAAAAAACCTGCTGCAGGTCATGTGGCTTTTCCCTGAACCACCCAGCCCCTGACCTACCTCCTCACAGAAGTCCCAGCTCTGACTGGTGTAAATGTTCTTGGATGCACCAAACCTGAAGAAGAAGAGGACACACAACTGGTTTTATTCCATCAGCTGAGGCAGAGCCAGAGGATTTTGCTCTTCATGGATGCAAATGGGATATGAAAGGGACAGAGACCCTCCAGTGGGGCTGGTGCTAATGAGGCTGGCATGACCCCACTTCCCCACGAGCAGAAAGGGGTCTGCTGGCTCCATCTGTTCCAAACCAGCCAAGCCTGTTTGCCTTTGAATGATAGGGCAGCAGGAGAAGCAAGAGAAGTTTCTTGCTCTGAATGCAAATCTCCACTGGCCCCGTGAGTTTTCCACAAGGACAATGTCACGTGGTGGCATGTGCCATGTGAATGCAAAATGAACACTTTCCAGGAGGGATGAGGGAATGGCTTTAAAGCTCCTGCAGAGAACTGGGGCACAGCTCTCCTGGCCTTGGGGCTACTCAGAGAGCCAATTCTGCTTCTTTCTCCCCTCCCTGTAACGAGGATAACAGGCTCTCCTATAAAGAGCAACTGAGAGGCACTGCATGGTCTCTCCTGTAGAAGGAGGAGTTCCTGCTCTCGTGGGGAAACATCTTGAGGACACTGAGTATTTTTTCAACACAGCTCCCAGCGCTCCCCATCTCACTGCAGAAGTGCAATGTAACCAACAACAGAGGAGCCCACCTGTAAAAAATGGTAGCCAGGGCTTTAGCCACGGATAAGGGATCTTTCTTCTGCAGAGGAGCAGCCTCCACCCACTTGGTGAAGTAGTCAGTCACAAGGAGGACGTGTGTGTTGCTCTGACTTGTCTCGGGAAAAGGACCTGCGCAAACAACCATCCAAAAAATCAATGTGATGCCGTAATATCACCCAAACGGGCACAGTCAAAAACCCAGCCCAGCAAAACCGCTGCTGCAAAACCCACCACAACTCCCTTCTGCAATGTCATCTGGCCAGAACATTTGGGTGACCTTTGTCAGCAAAAATACACCCATCAGAGCTTCAGTTCTGGGAAGTAACACACGCCCACAGCTCCCATTGTGTGTGGGGAGGGAGCCGAGCCAAGCACAGGGATCAGGTTGCACCCTGGCCTCCTTGGCACTTCCCCACCGGCAGCTCTCACTCCCGGCGTGTGGCAGCAGGTCTGCCACGCTCCTGGAGCCCTGGAGAGCCCGCCAGCCACACACACTCACCATGAATGTCTAATCCCAGCACTTCCCAGGGAGATTCCACCCTGACGGGCCGCGCTTTCCGCGACACGTTCTTGTTGTGCTCGGCGTTCTGGCAGGTCTCACACATTTTGATCTGGAAAGGGAAAAGGCAGATCAAAAGGCTTGGGAATATGCTGATGGATTCTGTCAGACTCAGACTGCACGGATTATGAAGGGGTGAGACAGACAGCAGGGCTGAGCAGCTTCCCTCTACCCAATGAAAACAGCGAGGCACAGGAGAAAGAGGACGAAACACAACAGGCTGACACATCTCACCTCTCCCAAAACTCACCTGACAGCTTCCTCTGACACAATAACCAATTTTCTCAACGTGGCCTACAGCTAAGCTATTTCTCATCCTGTTTCCAGGTAGATATTTATTGCATTTTAACCTCCTACTGCTGGTTAGAAAAATCATCAGCCCAAGGATGCCGGAGGAGCTCAGACCATGTAATGCAACCACACTACTCCAAACCACACCGCTGCAGAGCCCTGCTGCAGGAGACTGTCAGCAACAGAACAGGTGAGGCAAAGCAGCTGAGCAGAGCCAGCGGAAACACTGAGATCCTCCCCTTACCATAGTTTAGAGAACTGGGCAGCTCTGGGAGCAATCCAAAGCTGGGCTCAGCAACTTGTCTGAAACAATCCCAATTTCCCATGCTGGCCAAAACTGCCCTGCACCAGGAGGCTTCCTGACGCTCAAGGAAAGACATCTAAACTATCCAGCTGCCTCGGGGCATTCCAAGATTTACCTGCAGAGTTACTCAGTTTGTGGTTTCAAAGCAGCAGGCACTAGAGATGACATCACCCCTGCACTCCTGGAGCTGCTTACTTAGGACTGCTGCCAGCACCGGTGTCACCGACACGGTCAGTGCTCTCAACTCACCCAGTCCACGACATCCTTTACAATCCCCAGCCAGTAGTACCGGCTCTGGATCCGGTGCACGGTCTTTTTCTGGCCCAGGTGGTTCCCGATTTCGGTGAAGTGGCTTTCCAGGAAGACTTGCCGCCTCCGCTCGGGATCCACGATCACCTCCCGCTTCTCCTCCTTCTTGGGCCCCACGTAGTAGAGACACCCACCTGTGGGCACCAGAGGTTTGTGTCCAACACCCCCCTCTCACGCCACTAGAGATGCTCAGCCCCAGAAAAAGGCTCATTTTCCACAGTGGGAAACACGGGAAGAGAGACACAACCTCGGGGTTTTTTGCCTTGGGAGCTCCTGCAGCGCCCCTGGAGAAGCTGCTGACCTGGAAACACCCCTAAACAAGCCCAGGGAGAGCTTTTCTGCAGGCAGGGCTGCGCGAAATCCTCTGCTACAATAAAACCACTGCGGTCCCCACGGGGAACCGGTGCCACCCGCGGGGACACAACCCCACTCTGCGCCCCAAAAATGACGCTAAGGCACAGCAGGGGGG